>NC_134489.1:116253171-116411832 GCF_040206685.1 Ascaphus truei | reverse complement strand
GGAGTGTTGTTCCGCTTCTGCAAGGAGCCAAAGCCATCTCCTTCTGCCAAATGCCAGGTGATAGAGCGACAGGCTACCACGACTGGCATACCTACAAGGGGATGCATTCTGTGGGTAAAACTACAGAGACAAAAAGACTGTTCTCTCACAAGGCTAAAAGGAAACAGTGCCAGAGACCTTTACACAAAGACATTGTAGTGCAACCAGCAAACCTGGAGCTGTGCATCCACCCTGCATCCTTTGCCAAAGAACCTTGACCAAGGGACCTTGATACCAGTGATACCGGCCGGTGTCACATCGCTATGTGGACATGGACTCTTGCATCGTTTGAGAATGTGATGTTATCTTTGTTATGCATTGCACATATGTTCCACATAGTCTGTTATATAGTGGTATCTACAGATACCAGACGGGGAGTGTCATGGAACAAGAACTACATTTCTTACTCACCCCCCTCTCTCCTTTGCAGCTTCTGCCTGTCAGATCTTATTCCCAGCTGCATGGAGCTTGCACACACATACTGTGCCTGTGTAACTTGCAACAATGTTACATTTCTTGCCTCTGGGCATGGAATCAGTGAGCTGCTACTGCAGTTTCTGAGATCCTCACCAGAATTGGCTAGTCTGCCCCCCCTCCTGTTTGTTCAGAGATAGTCTGCCCCTAGACTATTCCCTTTATCCACACTGCCCCTCACTTCCTTTTCCACCCTGGAGACAGTGAGTACAAGACCCTTCTCTGTTCATCCCCCATGGTGAGGCCATCTCTTTTTACAGGTTTCTAACTAATAATCACCACTACATACCATCCACAAGTATCTGTGTTCTGCTGCTTTTCCCAATAAAGTGGAGGAAATATTACAGGGCTTGGAGTGATTTAAAGGGGAACTGAGTTAATGCTATCGGGAGCCATTCACACATTAAACGTGACCCTGGCTTCAGAAAAAAAACACTGCACTTTAACGGACAATATTCTGGTGCTTTGCATTTTTCGGGACATTCTCCCCGTTCCCTGCTCAGTAAGTGTGTTTGTTAAGTATATTCTGAGGTTGTCGTTTGTCTGTCTGGTAAGGAAATAAATGACAATTTATTTTGCTCAACTTGTGTGCTCAATCTAGTCCCCACAAATATAAAATTGTATTACAGGTCAGTCCCCGTGACTGGGGGGATAAAGTGGGAGGGGAAACAGGTGGGAGGGGATACAGGGGGAGGGGAAACAGAGGGAGGGGAAACAGAGGGGAGGGGATACAGAGGGAGGGGATACAGGGGGAGGGGATACAGGTGGGAGGGGATACAGAGGGAGTGAATACAGGGGGAGAGGTTACAGGGGGGAGAGGATACAGAGGGAGGGGTTACAGGGGGGAGAGGTTACAGGGGGGAGAGGATACAGAGGGGAGGGGATACAGGGGGAGAGGCTACAGGGGGGAGGGGATACAGGGGGGAGAGGATACAGGGGGGAGGGGATACAGGGGGAGGGCATACATGGGGAGGGGATACAGGGGGAGAGGATACGGGGGGAGGGGAAACAGAGGGGAGGGGATACAGAGGGAGGGGATACAGGGGGAGGGGATAGAGGTGGGAGGGGATACAGAGGGAGTGAATACAGGGGGAGAGGTTACAGGGGGGAGAGGATACAGAGGGAGGGGTTACAGGGGGGAGAGGTTACAGGGAGGAGAGGATACAGAGGGGAGGGGATACAGGGGGAGAGGCTACAGGGGGGAGGGGATACAGGGGGGAGAGGATACAGGGGGGAGGGGATACAAGGGGGAGGGGATACAGGGGGAGGGCATACAGGGGGAGGGGATACAGGGGGAGGGGATACATGGGGGAGGGGATACAGGGGGGAGGGGATACATGGGGGAGGGGATACAGGGGGGAGGGGATACAGGGGGAGGGGATACAGGTGGGAGGGGATACAAAGGGAGAGGTTACAGGGGGGGGAGGGGAGATGAGAGGATACAGAGGGAGGGGTTACAGGGGGGAGAGGTTACAGGGGGGAGAGGTTACAGGGGGGAGAGGATACAGAGGGGAGGGGATACAGGGGGAGGGGAAACAGAGGGGAGGGGATACAGAGGGAGGGGATACAGGGGGAGGGGATACAGGTGGGAGGGGATACAGAGGGAGTGAATACAGGGGGAGAGGTTACAGGGGGGGAGGATACAGAGGGAGGGGTTACAGGGGGGAGAGGTTACAGGGGGGAGAGGATACAGAGGGGAGGGGATACAGGGTGAGAGGCTACAGGGGGGAGGGGATACAGGGGGGAGAGGATACAGGGGGGAGGGGATACAGGGGGAGGGGATACAGGGGGAGGGCATACATGGGGAGGGGATACAGGGGGAGAGGATATGGGGGGAGAGGATACAGGGAGGAGGGGATACAGGGAGGAGGGGATACAGGGGGGAGGGGATACCCGGGGGAGGGGATACAGGGTGGAGGGGATACAGGGGGGAGGGGATACAGGGGGGAGGGAATAAAGGGGAAGGGATACAGGGGGAGGGGATTCAGGGGGGAGGGAATAAAGGGGAGAGGATACAGGTGGAGGGGATACAGGGGGAGAGGATACAGGGGGGAGGGGATACATGGGGGGAGGGGATACAGCGGGAGGGGATACAGGGGGGGATACAGGGGGAGAGGATACAGGGGGAGGGGATATAGGGGGAGGGGATATAGGGGGAGGGGATACAGGGATAGGGGATACAGGGGGGAGGGGATACAGCGGGAGGGGATACAGGGGGGAGGGGATACAGGGGGGAGAGAATACAGTGGGGAGGGGATACAGCGGGGAGAGGATACAGGGGGGAGGGGATACAGGGGGAAGGGGATACAGGGAGCAGGGGATACAGAGGGGAGGGGATACAGGGGGAGGGGATAGATGGAGAGTGAGTTGAGGGATAGAAAGATAGATGAAGTATAGAGAGAAGGGGGAGAGAGAAGAGATGAAGAGAGGATAACAGGTACATATAGAGGGAGAGACAGTGGGAAAATACTAGACCCACGATACATAAAGCTTGGCCCCCTGCAGACACACTTGCCCTCCTACTGTCTCTGTACGTTCCCCTACCTACCAATTAGAGTGTATGCTCTTCTGAAATGTTACTTTTATGTCTGAAGCACTTATTCCCATGATTTATTATTTATTTGATTGTCATGTGTATTACTACTGTAAAGCGCTATGTACATTAGTGGTGCTATATAAATAAAGGACAGGAATATAAATGAATATATTACATGTTTTGCACCTGTGGAGTTTTTTAGATTTTAAATAAATGTTAAGCATCTTTCATAGAAAATGCAGATTTTAATTTGTTCTGGGTCTAAAGATTGTACACTGAGTCATCCTAATATCTTAAAAGACGAAATGGATGTTTTCTCTAAAACCCCTCTTTATTCACTGATACCCTTTATAGGAGGTACATAAATGAAGGCTTTGATGACTGATGATGCCAATCGTGGAGAAGGCAAGGGATTATAAATACTGCCTCAGATCGTGAATGGATGAAAATACAAGAAGACACAAAGGAGGAGTGGGGACAAGCAAAGGGGCGGTTCCCGTCGGTGAGGACACACTGTGGGGCATGAAAGGGATCACTAGCTCCGCCCCATGTCTGGAGGGATTGAAGGAAGCATGAGCGTCAGAGGAAGGCCAAACGGAGCATCCAGGAGGCGGAACGACGTCGGATAAGGAACGCGATGACGTCACACGCATCGTAGCACCAGGAGGTTGGAAGGCGCGCAGTGATGACGTCACGGATATCGCGAGATTTGCTGGAGGAGATTTTGCAGCGAATGAGAAGAAAGAACGACCTCATGCATCCCTGGAAGTGACGGACAACCTGAGACGGAGGATAATCAGTGACAGCTATAAACATGTGGTGGGGTCTATTTAAGGAACGTTTTAATGTTGTTTGTCTATTATGCCATTTGCATTTGAGAAAGGCCCTTGAGGCCGAAACGTCATGTATCATTGGCTCACAATAAATGTTCTAAGCAGAAATCCGCAGTGCCCAGGTTTTGTCCTTCCTGTCAGATATTGGAGTACCACACAGAGATTCCTGAACCAGGCGCACCAGTATTTATTTTGATTGAGTTTTTTTGGGGAGTGCAGCATTACCCTACTGTTTTGCTATATAAATAAAGACATACATACATACAACAATAGAGAGGGGGAGGGATGCAGAATGGAGGGAGGAGATGAAAGATGTCGGGAGGAGTAGAAGTAGGGTGACCAGGTGTCCCGGTTTAGCCGGGACAGTCCTGTTTTTTTAATGGCTGTCCCGGCTGCCCCGAATTCTTTAAAATGTCCCGATGTTTTTTGTGGCTGTTCCGGTTTTGGCCATCAGAACAGGGGGGGGCAGCAGAGAGCACAGAATGCAGGCAGAGAGGAGAGCGGAGGCCGGTCTGACAGCAGAGGGTGGGGGCGGGGTTAGAGTCAGAGGGTGGGGGCGGGGTTAGAGGCAGAGGGTGGGGGTGGGGTTAGAGTCAGAGGGTGGGGGCGGGGTTAGAGGCAGAGGGTGGGGGCGGGGTTAGCTGCAGAGGGTGGGGGCGGGGTTAGCTGTAGAGGGTGGGGGCGGGGTTAGTGTCAGCGGAGCCTCAGCAGTGAGAGCCGGAAGTGAGGTGCCTGCTGCCAGTCAAGATGGCTTCCCCCTTCCCCATGCGAGAGAGAGAGAGAGTCAGTGTCAGTCAGTCACTGGCTCTGTGACTGTGTGTGTCACTGGTTCTGTGTGTGTGTGTGTGTGTTACTGGTTCTGTGTGTGTGTGTGTGTCACTGGTTCTGTGTGTGTGTGTCACTGGTTCTGTGTGTGTGTGTCACTGGTTCTGTGTGTGTGTGTCACTGGTTCTGTGTGTGTGTCACTGGTTCTGTGTGTGTGTGTCACTGGTTCTGTGTGTGTGTCACTGGTTCTGTGTGTGTGTCACTGGTTCTGTGTGTGTCCAGTGCTCTCTCCCCCTGCTCACACCGCTGGCCCACTGCTCTCTCCCTCCTCACACCGCTGGCACAGTGCTCTCTCCCTGCTCACACCGCTGGCACAGTGCTCTCTCCCTGCTCACACCGCTGGCACAGTGCTCTCTCCCTGCTCACACCGCTGGCCCAGTGCTCTTTCCCTCCTCACACCGCTGGCCCAGTGCTCTCTCCCTCCTCACACCACTGGCACAGTGCTCTCTCCCTGCTCACACCGCTGGCACAGTGCTCTCTCCCTGCTCACACCGCTGGCCCACTACTCTCTCCCTCCTCACACCGCTGGCCCAGTGCTCTCTCCCACCTCACACCGCTGGCACAGTGCTCTCTCCCCCTCCTCACACCGCTGGCACAGTGCTCTCTCCCCCTCCTCACACCGCTGGCACAGTGCTCTCTCCCTGCTCACACCGCTGGCCCACTGCTCTCTCCCTCCTCACACCGCTGGCCCAGTGCTCTCTCCCTCCTCACACCGCTGGCACAGTGCTCTCTCCCCATGCTCACACCGCTGGCCCAGTGCTCTCTCCCTCCTCACACCGCTGGTACAGTGCTCTCCCCCTGCTCACACCGCTGGCACAGTGCTCTCTCCCCCTGCTCACACCGCTGGCACAGTGCTCTCTCCCTGCTCACACCGCTGGCCCAGTGCTCTCTCCCTCCTCACACCGCTGGTACAGTGCTCTCTCCCACCTCACACCGCTGGTACAGTGCTCTCTCCCTCCTCACACCGCTGGCACAGTCTGCTCTCTCCCTGCTCACACCGCTGGCACAGTGCTCTCTCCCTGCTCACCCCGCTGGCACAGTCTGCTCTCTCCCTTCTCACACCGCTGGCACAGTGCTCTCTCCCTCCTCACACCGCGGGCACAGTCTGCTCTCTCCCTGCTCACACCGCTGGCCCAGTGCTCTCTCACTGCTCACATCGCTGGCACAGTCTCCTCGCCCTCCTCACACCACTGGCACAGTCTGCTCTCTCCCTCCTCACACCGCTGGCACAGTCTTCTCTCTCCCTGCACACACCGCTGGCACAGTCTCCTCTCTCTCCCTCCTCACACCACTGGCACAGTCTGCTCTCTCCCTCCTCACACTGCTGGCCCAGTGCTCTCTCCCTGCACACACCGCTGGCACAGTCTCCTCTCTCTCCCTCCTCACACCACTGGCACAGTCTGCTCTCTCCCTCCTCACACTGCTGGCCCAGTGCTCTCTCCCTGCTCACACCGCTGGCACAGTGCTCTCTCCCCCTGCTCACACCGCTGGCACAGTCTTCTCTCTCCCTGCACACACCGCTGGCACAGTCTCCTCTCTCTCCCTCCTCACACCACTGGCACAGTGTGACGGTGAAGGGGTTCCCAGGCCACCAATTAAAGCATTATGCCCTGCTGGGGGGCCCCTGAGTCATGAAAGGTGACTGTGGAGTGTCAGTTCTGCAGTCCAGAGCTGGCTGCAGTCCTGAAAATGTATAATACAGTGTGTGAAATGTGCCCCTGAGCTATATTGGGAAATTGTGAGTGTCAGCTCTTTAACCCAATTGTGGTATATAACTGTTGGTATATGTCACGGTGACTTTATGGCAGGCTGTAATTTACACCAAAATATATATAATATATAATATATATTTATAACTGGGTCTGAACTGGGACGAGACTTAGATATGATAAAATATAATTTATTCCTTGATAAAGGCGAACACAACAGATTATACAAATAACAGGCAAAATATAGACACTTACTTAAAGATTAGGACAAGAAAGCCATCAGGATACAGAATGGGCCATTTCTTCCATATTTCAGCTGACATCACAGCAAGACAGGCAGGTCATGAAGACACATGAAGGACATTCAGACATGAAGCCATTTGCATGAAGACACCGAGTAAGGGGTGACTCTGACTTATATATCATTTTAACCCTTCTATACACTCACGGCGCCGACCCGTCTAGCAAAAGTCCTTTTGAAGCTCTTTGAAGCTCATTTTGGACTTGCAAAATATCACACTTAAAAACCAAACAGTTCCTGGTTCCTGCCTCCAACATAAACAATTAGGCACTTTAGCCTTTGATCACCAGGCTATGTAAATTCTAGCAAGATGTTCTGCTTGCCTATTACCATAACAGAGGGAGTTTGCAGTTTTCACAATAGATTCAAAATCTCATATAAACTGTAAATAACTTCATAACTTCAGTTCAGTAAACTTACTGGCACGCGAGACATATTAATACATTCCGTCACACCTGACGCTCCCAATGAGACCAAATATTACAGTGTAATATTAAAATTAAGAGAGATATTAATATCTGGCTCTTAGTATCTGTTAGATATCAAGTGTTTAGAATCATTAGTTGGGGCTAAGTCCCACGAATACACCTATGTAACTCTTAGCACGTTCAGCAAAGGACATCTCATAATATTCTTATATTTAATAAGGTCACCCATTCTGATATCTCCTGGTGTAACCGCCCCCTTGCCCCCATCAATAAACCCTTTGAAGCAGGGACCCCTGGGTGGGGGACATTTGTCACCTGGTTTTAGATTTCACACCTAATGCCCAGACCTCCTGAATCAGAGGCCTTTGTAAGTGTGAGTTATAATGCTCACACCCCACTCTAGCTTCCTGCAAACAGGACGCCTTGGATCAGGACTGTTTCCTAGCAATATTCCCTTGGCCTGCAAATTAGGTATTAACATACTGTGCACCAAAACCCCCATGTGTATGTTTCACACCCAACTGCAATCAAGCCTTTTGAAGTCCAGATTTTCTGAAAAGACACAATACAGTTGTATTTTCTTAAACTGCAGCTTATTAACCCCTTAAGCCCCAGTGTGTGTGGTGCAGCCACTGGCCCAGAAACAATACATTTTTTTCAGGGGGATAAGCATTTGGATATTGACGCGAGGTAAAAACACATTACTGGACCCCAGCCCAGTTAACCCCTTGCTTCCCAGGTGAGAGTAGAGGGTGGCCAATTGGGGTGTAACCCCTTTAATCCCGGGCCAAATCCTCACGACCGTCACAGTATAATAAAGATGTATGTGGTTTTACTGTTCCAGGAGTGCCAGCCAGCGGGGATGGGCAGGGTGTGAGTTTCGGGGGTGACTTTACAGTAAAATGTTTTCAGGGTTTGTTTGGGTAGACGGGGGCAGCTGTTGCGGGTTACCCCGAAACATGTACTCAAGAATCTCCCCAGATTCCTGAGGACATGAGTAACACAGATCACCAGACAAAATCCTCATTAGAACGCAGTTTGCAGCTCACCGCCAAATCCCCCTGCTTCAGCACAAACCAGGACAGTAAAACCGGGCAGGGAACTGAATTACATTAAAGGTGTAATGCAGTGCTGCCCGCAGACCAGACCCGTCCCTTGTACTGAGGTGGGACGTAAGATATACACACCGGCAGCGGAAAGGAACGTGTCCAGAGTGTGGTATTTGCGTGGCCAAGCCAGGAGTCTATATCAATAGTACTTGCCGGCAGGGCCGCCAACAGAAATCATGGGGCCCAGGACAAATAAAAGGAGCAGCCCCCAACCCACAGCGCACCTACCGCGGAAATATTTTTTTAGCACGTAACTTTTACTTAATCCCCACATACATATTTAAAATACACCCACCCCCCAATACATATAGAAATACACCCACCCCCCAATACATATAGAAATACACCCACCCCCCCAATACATATAGAAATACACCCACCCCCCCAATACATATAAAAATACACCCCCAATACATCTATAAATATACCCCAACCCCCCTCCCCCCAATACATATAAAAATACACCCCCAATACATCTATAAATATACCCCAACCCCCCTCCCCCCAATACATATAAAAATCAGGCTTACGTTGGTGATGATCTCAGGTCGGGCTGGTGGCAGCGGGGGGGGCGGCGGCTGGCGGGACTGCGGGGGGCCGGTGGGTGGCAGGACTGCGGGAGCAGTGGCTGGCGGTGGCAGGGGCCGGGCAGCAGGTCACAGCAGTTGCTGCCGGTCCTGCCCCGCTGCAAGCACCTGTCAGTCCCACAATGGCTGCTCATGCGCGCGCTGGACCTCCCTCTAACGCCGGCGCGTGCATGAGCAGCCATTGTAAGTGTGAGTTATAATGCTCACACCCCACTCTAGCTTCCTGCAAACAGGACGCCTTGGATCAGGGCTGTTTCCTAGCAATATTCCCTTGGCCTGCAAATTAGGTATTAACATACTGTGCACCAAAACCCCCATGTGTATGTTTCACACCCAACTGCAATCAAGCCTTTTGAAGTCCAGATTTTCTGAAAAGACACAATACAGTTGTATTTTCTTAAACTGCAGTTTATTAACCCCTTAAGCCCCAGTGTGTGGTGCAGCCACTGGCCCAGAAACAATACATTTTTTTCAGGGGAATAAGCATTTGGATAGTGACGCGAGGTAAAAACACATTACTGGACCTCAGCCCAGTTAACCCCTTGCTTCCCAGGTGAGAGTAGAGGGTGGCCAATTGGGGTGTAACCCCTTTAATCCCGGGCCAAATCCTCACGACCGTCACACCTCCCCTGCTCAAGGGGTGCCTGGTACCCCAGCTGCCTCCTCCTGGCACTGGGATACCCCGGGCGCTCTTGAAGCACTCAATAAGTCCTGAGGGGTTGGCCTGGCAAAATTGTCCTCCGGCATTGTCCAGTACATTGTCCTGGCCACAGTGGATAGTGAAATCCAGATCCTGCGGAGCCGGGCTCCACCGTGGCCGCCGGGCATTCTCCTTTGCCTCCCTCTGCCCCCCACCCAGTGCCTGGTGAACCAAGTCCATGGTGAAGGGGCCTGTCTGCAGACCAGGCTGCACACTGCCCAGAGACTGGCATGTTTCTGCACCTGCATGAGACCAGCTATCCAGCACAGACCGTCGCTTTCCTGTCAACCAAGTCTGGGAAAGAGCTATGTCACTATCCTGTAGGGACCCTACCTGCCCTGGCCCTGTGCCCACCTGTAGCTGCTCTGCTATACTCCTGACTCTCCTCCCTGGCTGCCTATCTACCCACAGCCCCTCCTTTGGGAACCCTGGGGAATCTGTCAGGGCGGTCACTCCTGGCTAGTCAGAACAAGGGACCTTCTGCCTACCTAGCCCATCCCTAGCTTCTGCCAGCTGCCTGACACCCCACTGACCTCCTATCTCCCCCTGCTCACCAGTGTCTCCCTGCCTAGCCTCCCCTAGGCCCAGCACCTCAGCCCCTGCTGATGACTCCTGCTGCTTACCTCCCTGCAGCCCACCTGCACTCCTCTCCCCCCTGGGCAATCCTAACCCAGACCCTGTAACTATCTGAGTGCACCTGCCTCCCTGACCTTGTCTCCCCCTTACCAGGGATGAGCTCAGGGGCGTCTTTCCAGATGCAACCGCCCTAGCTCTTGGCTGGCAGGTATCCCTGGGGTGGCACAAGCCTGCCTCTGCCCAGGATACCCCCAGCCCATAGCTAGGCTGCAACAGGGGGTTGCTGATCTGAGACACCCCCTGAGGCTCTGCCAGGGTAATGGGAAATTCTAGCTGCAATACCTGCTGCTGTACCTCCCCGGCTACCACTAGCCCTTCTTCTCCCACTGAGATCTGATGCTGGCTACCTACCTGCAGCCTCCCCTCACTCCGCTTCTCCCTAGCTAATCCTAACCTGGATCCTAGGGCTACCTGAGTGAGGCCATCTCCCTGACACTGTCTCCCCATTACCGGGGCTGAGCTCAGGGTTGCTGGTGCAGATGCACCCACCTTAGCTCCTGGCTGGCAGGTAATCTTGGGGTGGTCTAACTTTGCCACAACCCCTGATACCTCCAGCCCGTAGCAAGGCTGCAACAGTGGGGCTCTTAACTGAGAGCCCCCTTGCTGCCCCGCCAGGGTAATGGGGAAGCCTGGCTGCCCTACAAGCTGCCCTTCCTTCCCCTCCCCTGGTAACCCTATCTCCTGCCACCCCCCGGTCACCCGGCACCGGGTGCAGCTTTTTATTTATTTTGAAAAAACAGGATAGGTTGCGCTAACTAGACTATAATGAGTGGGTATGTGACGGGTTAAAAATAAAATATTAAATACACACGAGTGTGATATTAGAGCAATGAACCTTACTGTATATATTGTAATACAAAGATATACAGTAAGTGGCTGCCTCTGATACCGCTCTGACCCCCTGGTCAGAGACACTAGATGTACAAAGAATACGTGTCTGTGGCGCCTGAGAGATAGATATATGTAAAAAAGGATATGTACAGCCAAGACTGGGGGATGTGCAGATCTCAGGATGTCTCCAAATGGTGATATTCGTGCTTAAAAAGAACAAATAGAGTGCATAGCATAATACTGTGTGATAAACAGGACAAACATAACATATAACAAACAGCTGAGATAATCAACAGGTGAACAGATTCATTTGGCATTTAATAAAAAGACATAAAAAATGACATATAAATAACATGAATTATACATGAAATAATGTAAAATGAGATAGGTCAGACTGATATATCTGCCTCAATGGTAGAAGCCCACTTTTTAAGCACGAATATCAGCATTTGGAGACATCCTGAGATCTGCACATCCCCCAGTCTTGGCTGTACATATCCTTTTTAACATATATCTATATGTCAGGCGCCACAGACACGTATTCTTTGTACATTTTATTTATTTTGCAAACAGGTCAACAGCGAGCGCACATAAAACAAAAGAGAACAATGCACAATTAATTGTACGTTAACTTGCTCTAAATGCATTGATCATGAAATCTGAGGTGGTGACCTACATGTAAAAAAAAAATGATAATCAACACTCACACGGCCACATGTGAGCGACACTCACACGGCCATATGTGAGCGACACTCACACGGCCATATGTGAGCGACACTCACACGGCCATATGTGAGCGACACTCATACGGCCATATGTGAGTGACAATCACACGGCCACATGTGAGCGACAATCACATGGCCATATGTGAGCGACACTCACACGGCCACATGTGAGCGACACTCACACGGCCACATGTGAGCGACACTCATACGGCCATATGTGAGTGACAATCACCCGGCCACATGTGAGCGACACTCATACGGCCATATGTGAGCGACTTTGCCACAACCCCTGATACCTCCAGCCCGTAGCAAGGCTGCAACAGTGGGGCTCTTAACTGAGAGCCCCCTTGCTGCCCCGCCAGGGTAATGGGGAAGCCTGGCTGCCCTACAAGCTGCCCTTCCTTCCCCTCCCCTGGTAACCCTATCTCCTGCCACCCCCCGGTCACCCGGCACCGGGTGCAGCTTTTTATTTATTTTGAAAAAACAGGATAGGTTGCGCTAACTAGACTATAATGAGTGGGTATGTGACGGGTTAAAAATAAAATATTAAATACACACGAGAGAGATATTAGAGCAATGAACCTTACAGTATATATTGTAATACAAAGATATACAGTAAGTGGCTGCCTCTGATACCGCTCTGACCCCCTGGTCAGAGACACTAGATGTACAAAGAATACGTGTCTGTGGCGCCTGAGAGATAGATATATGTAAAAAAAGATATGTACAGCCAAGACTGGGGGATGTGCAGATCTCAGGATGTCTCCAAATGGTGATATTCGTGCTTAAAAAGAACAAATAGAGTGCATAGCATAATACTGTGTGATAAACAGGACAAACATAACATATAACAAACAGCTGAGATAATCAACAGGTGAACAGATTCATTTGGCATTTAATAAAAAGACATAAAAAATGACATATAAATAACATGAATTATACATGAAATAATGTAAAATGAGATAGGTCAGACTGATATATCTGCCTCAATGGTAGAAGCCCACTTTTTAAGCACGAATATCAGCATTTGGAGACATCCTGAGATCTGCACATCCCCCAGTCTTGGCTGTACATATCCTTTATAACATATATCTATATGTCAGGCGCCACAGACACGTATTCTTTGTACATTTTATTTATTTTGCAAACAGGTCAACAGCGAGCGCACATAAAACAAAAGAGAACAATGCACAATTAATTGTACGTTAACTTGCTCTAAATGCATTGATCATGAAATCTGAGGTGGTGACCTACATGTAAAAAAAAAATGATAATCAACACTCACACGGCCACATGTGAGCGACACTCACACTGCCATATGTGAGCGACACTCACACGGCCATATGTGAGCGACACTCACACGGCCATATGTGAGCGACACTCATACGGCCATATGTGAGTGACAATCACACGGCCACATGTGAGCGACAATCACATGGCCATATGTGAGCGACACTCACACGGCCACATGTGAGCGACACTCACACGGCCACATGTGAGCGACACTCATACGGCCATATGTGAGTGACAATCACCCGGCCACATGTGAGCGACAATCACACGGCCATATGTGAGCGACACTCACACCGCCACATGTGAGTGACAATCACACGGCCACATGTGAGCGACACTCATACGGCCATATGTGAGCGACACTCATACGGCCATATGTGAGCGACACTCACACGGCCATATGTGAGCGACACTCACACGGCCATATGTGAGCGACACTCATACGGCCATATGTGAGTGACAATCACACGGCCACATGTGAGCGACACTCATACGGCCATATGTGAGCGACACTCACACGGCCATATGTGAGCGACACTCATACGGCCATATGTGAGTGACAATCACACGGCCACATGTGAGTGACAATCACACGGCCACATGTGAGCGACACTCACACGGCCACATGTGAGCGACAATCACACGGCCACATGTGAGCGACACTCACACGGCCACATGTGAGTGACAATCACACGGCCACATGTGAGCGACAATCACACGGCCATATGTGAGCGACACTCACACCGCCACATGTGAGTGACAATCCCACGGCCACATGTGAGCGACAATCACACGGCCATATGTGAGTGACAATCACATGGCCATATGTGAGCGACACTCACACGGCCACATGTGAGTGACAATCACCCGGTCATATGTGAGTGACAATCACAGGCCATATGTGAGCTACACTCACATGGCCACATGTGAGCGACACTCACACGGCCACATGTGAGCGACACTCACACGGCCACATGTGAGTGACAATCACACGGCCACATGTGAGCGACAATCACACGGCCATATGTGAGCGACACTCACACCGCCACATGTGAGTGACAATCACACGGCCACATGTGAGCGACAATCACACGGCCATATGTGAGTGACAATCACATGGCCATATGTGAGCGACAATCACATGGCCATATGTGAGTGACAATCACACGGCCATATGTGCGTGACACTCACACGGCTTTATATGAGCGACACTCACACGGCCATATGTGAGCGACACTCACACGGCCATATGTGAGTGACAATCACACGGCCATATGTTAGCAACACTCAAACGCTTTATATGAGCGACATTCACACGGCCATATGTGAGCGACAATCATATGGCCACATTTTAGCAACACTCACACGGTCATATGTGAGCGACACTCACACGGCCATATGTGAGCGACACTCACACGGCCATACTGTATGTGAGCGACACTCACACGGCCATATGTGAGCGACAATCACACGGCCATATGTGAGCGACACTCACACGGCCATATGTGAGCGACAATCACACGGCCATATGTGAGCGACACTCACACGGCCATATGTGAGCGACACTCACACGGCCATATGTGAGCGACACTCACACGGCCATACTGTATGTGAGCGACACTCACATCTGTTGCAGAATAAAACTGTTCTGGGGTGGCATAAACTCCTGTTCCTGATTGAGCGCCTTCACGTTAATTCCAGGGTGCCCTCAGACGCCAACACCGGCAGACAGTTGGCAGCCCTGTGTGTGAGTGTGTGTGAGCGTGTGTGTGATTGTGTGATTGCGGGGGGACTGCAGGTGTTGGCGTCCTGGGCCCGGGCCAGTTCATTAAAAAAAAAAAAAAAAAAACGCTGCACCTGGTGCCGGGTCTCTCTGACGGCAGCGCCGGAAGTCAGCTGGGCTAAGTTTCCGGCGCGCCAGCATGAGAGCGAGGCCCGGCATGCACGTGAGCAGCCAGCGTGGGACAGACAAGTGCCTGCAGCGGGGCAGGGCCTGCGACAACTGCTGTGACCTGCCGCAGGCCCCCCGCAGTCCCTCCAGCTGGGCCACCGCCAGCCACCGGCCACCGGCCACCCCGCCCTACAGCACTACCAGCCGCCAGGCCCTAGCAACCGCCCTCACTGCCAGCCACCGCCCCACCCAG
Source organism: Ascaphus truei (assembly GCF_040206685.1). Classification (NCBI taxonomy): domain Eukaryota; kingdom Metazoa; phylum Chordata; class Amphibia; order Anura; family Ascaphidae; genus Ascaphus; species Ascaphus truei. The sequence continues at coordinate 116,396,662 of NC_134489.1, read as the reverse complement.
CAGCACCGCCAGCTGCCAGGCCCCCGCCACCGCCCCCCCCCCCACTGCCAACCACCACCCCCGCAGCACTGCCAGCCACCAGTCACAGCCCCTCGCACCGGCACACCCCCTCCGTGCAGTCACCGGCACACTGCCCCCCCCTGCAGCCACCGGTCTGACCTGAGATCATCCCAAAGATAAGTCTGATTTTTATATGTATTGGGGGTGTATTTTATATATGTTGTGGGGGGGGGGGGGGGTTGGGGTATTTTATATATGTTGTGGGGGGGGTTGGGGTATTTTATATATGTTGTGGGGGGGGGGTTGGGGTATTTTATATATGTTGTGGGGGGGGGGTTGGGGTATTTTATATATGTTTTGGGGGGGTTGGGGTATTTTATAAATGTTGTGGGGGGGTTGGGGTATTTTATATATGTTGTGGGGGGGGGTGTTGGGGTATTTTATATATGTTGTGGGGGGGGGGTGTTGGGGTATTTTATATATGTTGTGGGGGGGTTGGGGTATTTTATATATGTTGTGGGGGGGGGGTTGGGGTATTTTATATATGTTGCGGGGGGGGGGGGTTGGGGTATTTTATAAATGTTGTGGGGGGGTTGGGGTATTTTATATATGTTGTGGGGGGGGGGTGTTGGGGTATTTTATATATGTTGTGGGGGGGGGGTTGGGGTATTTTATAAATGTTGTGGGGGAGTTGGGGTATTTTATATATGTTGTGGGGGGGGTGTTGGGGTATTTTATATATGTTGTGGGGGGGGGGGTTGGGGTATTTTATATATGTTGTGGGGGGGGGGTTGGGGTATTTTATATATGTTGTGGGGGGGGGTGTTGGGGTATTTTATATATGTTGTGGGGGGGGGGGGGTTGGGGTATTTTATATATGTTGTGGGGGGGGGGTTGGGGTATTTTATATATGTTGTGGGGGGGGGGGTTGGGGTATTTTATATATGTTGTGGGGGGGGGTTGGGGTATTTTATAAATGTTGTGGGGGGGTTGGGTATTTTTTAGATGTAGTAAAAAGTAAAAATTGTGCGCTAAAAAATTTTTTTCCGTGGTATATGGGTTGCGGTGGGAGGGGGACACCTTGCTCCTTTCATTTGTCCTGGGCCCCATTATTTCTGTTGGCGGCCCTGATTTTGTGTGTGTGTGTCTGTCTGTCTGTCTGTCTGTCTGTCTGTCTGTCTGTCTGTCTGTCTGTCTGTCAAGTGAAACACACTATATGAACAACTATAAAATAGTAAAATGTCCCGTAATTTAAGGTAAAAGTACTGTAAATTCAGCATACAAACAGAAATAACACCTCCTCTCCATTTCAGCCCTCCCTCTTGCTCTTGTCCCCGCCCCTATGCCCTCCCTCTTGCTCTTGTCCCCGCCCCTCTGCCTTCCCCCTTGCTCTTGTCCCTGCCCCTCTGCCTTCCCCCTTGCTCTTGTCCCCGCCCCTCTGCCTTCCCCCTTGCTCTTGTCCCCGCCCCTCTGCCCTCCCCCTTGCTCTTATCCCCGCCCCTCTGCCTTCCCCCTTGCTCTTGTCCCCGCCCCTCTGCCTTCCCCCTTGCTCTTGTCCCCGCCCCTCTGCCTTCCCCCTTGCTCTTGTCCCCGCCCCTCTGCCTTCCCCCTTGCTCTTGTCCCCGCCCCTCTGCCTTCCCCCTTGCTCTTGTCCCCGCCCCTCTGCCTTCCCCCTTGCTCTTGTCCCCGCCCCTCTGCCTTCCCCCTTGCTCTTGTCCCCGCCCCTCTGCCTTCCCCCTTGCTCTTGTCCCCGCCCCTCTGCCTTCCCCCTTGCTCTTGTCCCCGCCCCTCTGCCTTCCCCCTTGCTCTTGTCCCCGCCCCTCTGCCTTCCCCCTTGCTCTTGTCCACGCCCCTCTGCCCTCCCCCTTGCTCTTGTCCCCGCCCCCTTCCTTCCCCCTTGCTCTTGTCCCCGCCCCTATGCCCTCCCCCTTGCTCTTGTCCCAGCCCCTCTGCCTTCCCTCTTGCTCTTGTCCCCGCCCCTCTGCCTTCCCCCTTGCTCTTGTCCCAGCCCCTCTTCCTTCCCCCTTGCTCTTGTCCCCGCCCCTCTGCCTTCCCCCTTGCTCTTGTCCCCGCCCCTCTGCCTTCCCCCTTGCTCTTGTCCCCGCCCCTCTGCCTTCCCCCTTGCTCTTGTCCCCGCCCCTATGCCCTCCCCCTTGCTCTTGTCCCAGCCCCTCTGCCTTCCCCCTTGCTCTTGTCCCAGCCCCTCTGCCCTCCCCTTTGCTCTTGTCCCCGCCCCTATGCCCTCCCCCTTGCTCTTGTCCCCGCCCCTATGCCCTCCCCCTTGCTCTTGTCCCAGCCCCTCTGCCTTCCCCCTTGCTCTTGTCCCTGCCCCTCTGCCCTCCCCCTTGCTCTTGTCCACGCCCCTCTGCCCTCCCCCTTGCTATTATCCCTGCCCCTCTGCCCTCCCCCTTGCTCTTATCCCCGCCCCTCTGCCTTCCCCCTTGCTCTTGTTTCCGCCCCTCTGCCCTCCCCCTTGCTCTTGTCCCTGCCCCTCTGCCCTCCCCTTGCTCTTGTCCCCTCCCCTCTGCCCTCCCCCTTGCTCTTGTCCATGCCCCTCTGCCCTCCCCCTTGCTCTTGTCCACGCCCCTCTGCCCTCCCCCTTGCTCTTGACACGCCCCTCTGCCCTCCCCCTTGCTCTTGTCCCCGCCCCTCTGCCCTCCCCCTTGCTCTTGTCCCCGCCCCTCTGCCCTCCCCCTTGCTCTTGTCCCCGCCCCTCTGCCTTCCGTCACTCCACTTGTAGCAAGAGACGTCTCCCAAACTCAAATTACAACTTTCGCTTGGGCTACAGAGATGGGAGATGTCATCCGTAGCTGTAGCTGTAGCCGGCACTATAAGCGCAGCCTTGCACAGTTTTATTCTAAACAACAACTGGGGAGAAAAGGACCCCTATAGTGAGAGCACTCAAGGATAGGTGATACTGGAAACTAATGGACCTGATAGAGAATCGTAACATGTAATGATGGGTAACTTAAAAACAAATTTATTAGGAGAAATCCTCAAATAACAGAAAGTTTATATGGATAACCCTCTGTGTGAGGTAATCCTAAACAAATGGCGAAATAAAATATGGTAAGAGGATAGGAGAGGTAAGTCCTATTGGTGTGATAGGTGCTCCACAATGGCTTCACTCCCTAAGGTAGGTCACAATGCTGATTAGGAAGGTAAGTGGAATATGTATGGTAAGTATTAGTGCTGTAATATACTATCAAAACAGACACTGGGTGAACACTGTATGAACACCCACAATACAATAGTGACTCCAAGAGTCAAACAACGTATTATGACGATTGGGCACACATATAGCTGATAGCCAAGGACCTGGAACTAAATAATTATTCTAAGTCCAGTGCTGCGAGTCAGACAGATTGGCAGGCAATAAGTGCCTGCCAAAGTGTCAGATGACAACGTCTTTTGCCCGGAGCCCTGTCTAATGCTATGGATACATATTCCCAAAACAATTGTGAACCGGTATAATTCAGGTAGTGAAGGCATAAAAGCAGACAGCACATACACACTGTATAGCTAGACAGTGTAGCAGACTGAATGTGTCTGCAAACAGTGTATCACAAACCCTGCGTTTACTCATGTGCTGACACTTGGATACAATGTGTATCAGTTACCCTCTTAGCGAATGTATCGCTTCTTCCCCTCACCAAAAGACATGGACTATGGTAGTCTGTGTAACAAAACGAGTCCTTTACAAAGAAAAGAATACTTACGTTTGCTGCGGTATGCGGTAGTGACGGCCCGGAGGTCTCGGGGAGGCGTCACCTGTGACGTCAGTACATCTCTTGCCGACGTATGTTTTGCGGGAATGCTTTGTCGACTCGCAGCACTGGACTTAGAATAATTATTTAGTTCCAGGTCCTTGGCTATCAGCTATATGTGTGCCCAATCGTCATAGTACGTTGTTTGACTCTTGGAGTCACTATTGTATTGTGGGTGTTCATACAGTGTTCACCCAGTGTCTGTTTTGATAGTATATTACAGCACTAATACTTACCATACATATTCCACTTACCTTCCTAATCAGCATTGTGACCTACCTTAGGGAGTGAAGCCATTGTGGAGCACCTATCACACCAATAGGACTTACCTCTCCTATCCTCTTACCATATTTTATTTCGCCATTTGTTTAGGATTACCTCACACAGTGGGTTATCCATATAAACTTTATTTTATTTGAGGATTTCTCCTAATAAAATTGTTTTTAAGTTACCAATCATTACATGTTACGATTCTCTATCAGGTCCATTAGTTTCCAGTATCACCTATCCTTGAGTGCTCTCACTATAGGGGTCCTTTTCTCCCCAGTTGTTGTTCAGTCATTTCCCCTGATCGTAGCACCAGTGCCTAGGCAGTAGCGAGGTTTCCCCCATCCCGTCCCCCTTCCCTTTACCCTGGTTTACACAGTTTTATTCTAACCTGACACTGTCACTGTGACTTTATGGCAGGCTGTAATTTACACCATATATATATGTAACGGTATTTCTGGCCCGGCCTGACCCACCCAATCTCACATTGGCCCCTGTGGTCTAACCGGCCCCCATTACAGTGTGGTAGTGTCGGGTGGTGCACCTGTTGGCTACAGGACTCCTGAGTCTCCCGCATGATGGTGTGTGGGGAGGACCCGTCCAGACAGGCAGCTGAGGTAGTGTGCTGAGTCTCACCTAGTTCTAGTGCAGCGCCTCCACCTCACCAGGGTCCCTGCGTCCGCATGGGGATGATCCTGACGAGGAACTCCTCGGTGGTGCAACCTCCTGTGTAATCATTGGAATCTCACACACAGGGGTTTCTCTGATCAGCTCCATCTTTATTGTCACGGTGGGCATAGCTGCCCTCCACAATGGGTGTATTCAGCCAATCATCTCGCCCGTGCTCCCCTTTGATAGGTATGTCACCTAGATGAGGGATTCACTATTCCCGCAGGAATCACTGCCCTGTGCCAGGTCCCTGGACACAGTCTCCCATGGAGTTACTATAACATAACTAACACTCTGCAGAACTTGAACTCCTTCCTGAACCTTGCAAGAACTTTCCAGCAACTAGCCTTGAACTAGTACTTTCCAGCAACTAGCCTTGAACTAGTACTTTCCAGCAACTAACTTTTAGACACAGTGCTGTGCCTTATGTAACTTCTGAGGCTGACACACCTCTGACATCACTAACCATGGAGTCAGAGCATGTGACCAGTCCCATCCATACACAGGGCACCCCACCAGGGTGTGAGGGAAAACCTCCATGGTTACTGCTGGCATGCCCACACTTACCAGGCCTTGCTGCCAGCAGGAGAGATGACTGTAGGCATTTTACATGACCGCTACATTCTCCCCCTGGTGAATCCCATCGACCTCGCTGGGACCTAAATTTGTATACCTCTTTCCAGGAAGCACTGTAACGGAAAACATAATTAACATCACACAAATTTCCTCATAATGCAGTACACATGAATACAGTCATCCGCCAAGCCCGCCCCGACCAGCAGCCACAGACCCGCGTGATGCATAGTACCACCTAAAAATAGTGATAGGGGTCCGGTTTCTTTACTTCCCTACCCCCCATATCTAGAACGGTAACAGAATAATGCCGTGGTAATCCCCTCTCAGGCCTATATGTTACCTTGTGTTTGTGGATATTTCTCCCAATTGCCCATATGCGGATTAGGTGCTCTATCCGCTCCTCGGCCTTCTTTCCCACCACATCATTCCCCTTACTGACTAAGTGCATCTCAATATTTTCCCGGAGCCACCTATCCCTGTTCTCCTCTATTTCGTCCATTAATGGCTCAGGGACATACGGGTACTCCAACCCGTGGGATGACTTGTAACGAGCCATTATGGCCCGTTCGGCCCTACTGATCCTAGTCAGGTCAGCCTTACCTGCCCTCCCAGGTAGCACCCATGATAGGGGTTCGTCAGGGTCCACGGGGTCTGACAAGATGCTGGGACCCATAGGTTCTATCTCCCTATGCTCTATTTGAAGCCAGCGCTCCTGCAATTCCCTGTCCCTCTGTTCTGGGGTGAACTCTCCCACCGCCCACCAATAGTCCACTACATCCTCTCGCCGGATGAGGAACCGAGTGCGGTCCATCCAGGCCGAGTACCCTTCAAATAATGGGGCCCACCAACGGTTCTCCCGGAATCTATTTGACCTCCCTGACTCCCTATCATCCTCAAGGGAATATACCCCCGACGACCGCTCAGATCGCGGTACAGACCACCTAGAAGATCCCGGGGCCTTTTTCACCGGCGCCGGAACTGCAGGGGGCAACCACCGGCCTACCGCAGCCGCTCTCAATTCTCCCCCTCCCCTGGAGATACCTTCCGTAGCGCCACTGCGCTGTCTTTCCCCAGTCCGTCTCCCCTCCTCTTCTGAGGGAATGTCCACTGATTCCAGGCTAGGCGGGGAACCCGGGGACCGTGTGACAGGGGTAGGGGTCTTAGCTAGGGCATGGGGTTGGGCATACGGACGGGGTAGCGATTGCCACGGGGCTGCGACCCGTTCCTGGCTGTCCGTAGATATTTCAAAGGATGATACGTCATCCTCCTCAGTCCTCAGATCGCCCGTCCAGCTTCTGAGCCGTTGAGGTGATTGGGGACCTTCCCCCAATCGCCGAAGCGTCGCTGCAACTTCCCCACGGGTTCCGCCGTCACCACCGGAAGCGATGTCTTCCCCGGAACCGGAAGCGTCGCCATCTTGTGTGGGACCCCCATGCGGGATCTCTTCTTCCACGACGACATCCGGTTGCTCCGCCGTCGCCGCCGGAAGTGATGCCGCCACTCCACGTGCGCTCGGGGCCTGGCGCGGCCCTTCCAGCGCTTCGCCGTCTGCTGCAACCAAGTAAGTAATAGGGCTGCTTGGCTTACCCATCCGCAGGGGTATAGGCGTCTCTCTCCCGTCTCCTAGATCAGGTCCTGGGATGGCGGGACTCCGTCTGTCGGCGCGCCGATCTGCAGGGGACGCCCTGTTCTCAAGGCCACCACTCACCCCACGGGGTGTCGCCCTTCCGGTCTGCCTTCTTGGCTCCGCTTTTAACACCGCCAGCTCAGGAAGGTCCTCGTCCGAGTAATCCCCTTTTCCTGACTTAGGGGTCTCCGAGCGGAGTGAAAGTCTCTTTTCCCCCATTGCGGGGGGTGCTTCAACCGCCTCGATCGCCACTAACCCAGCCGACTTGACCGGCTCCAGTCCCTTGTCTCCTGGACTCGCGCGGTTGATCCATAGCGCGCCCGGGGACTCGGCGGAGCGCCTTGCCTTGTCCACCGGGGGGTCAGCAGGCTGAATTGGAATAAATGTGGGCATAGGCCACAGGTATAAAGTCCCGCAATGAGGGCAACATGCCGCCGTGTTGACCGTGCCTCCGGGCAGCCCACATTGTAGGCAGAGCCCGACCACCGTCTCGGTGTTGGCCACCCTCACTACTAGCAACCCGCCGGGTACTGAGTAGGGCTGGGTGGAGACCATCGTGCCCACAGTGGAGGAGCAGGCCATTCTTTGCACAGGAGCCACTTCCTGTACAGGTCTCTCCTTCTCAGTGGTTCCTCGCAACTGACTGGTGGAAGTTGCTGGATCCGCCACTCCCTGCTTCGGCTCCTCCCTTCTCTGACAGAGCTGGAACCCGCCCCCAGGGGTTGCAATAATGGGCGGGTCCCACAGGGGAATATCATGCCCCTTAATTAAGGCCGCACCTCTCTCAGTCCTGGTGGGCGCGGTAAGCGTTTTCGCGCCAATTTCCCCACAAGGGTGGGGGTCTTTTCCCGCGGCTAGTTCCCACCTTCTCCTGGCAGCCGCACTCCGTGCAAGATAACCATCCCTTTTGCACGGCTCCTCCACGGCCGGAACTACTTTTTGTAGTGGCGCCGTCTGGATATCAGTCCCTGGGCGCAGTGGATGCATTCCCACAGGCCATAGTTGAAATTCACTCCCCCTGGTAGAAATCAGGGGAGGGTCCCATAGACTAAGCGGTTGACTCAGCACGGGGGCTGAGTGAGTCACTGTCCATGCAGGCGCAGCCATAGCTTTCGCGCCATGCCCCCCATCAGGGCGGTGCTCTGCTGTTCGCGCCATTCCCGGCCAGCTTTTTGCAAGTCCTGCACCAGCCACATTTTCTATGACTGTCCCATGCGGTGTCCCTAGCAAGCGGGAACCGCCATTTTGGTTGACTTTTAAGCCCAAAAAGTCCATTTGTTTGTTTTCCTCACGGGGTTCTCCCCCAATTATTACAATTTCCTCACACTCTTCAAGGGTGGCCCCTCGCTGTCCCAAACAGGATAAAAACGGGGCAGCCACAGCCTTCGCTCCGCTCCAGAGCAGACTGGTTAACGATAGCTCGGCGACTGTTTGCTCTTCAGTGGGGTGCACGCCACGGGTGCCCTCCCCATCAGCCTCTGGTCGCCATTTTGGGTTCTCCGCGCCACGCGGATCCTCCATTCTTTGGGTTGTCTCACTCTCGTACCAATTATCGTACATGGTGCTCCACTCTGCGGGGCAGCCACCACACCGGCACAATAAAGATTAGCTTCAGATGCACCACCACATGTGTACCTTATCTAGGTGTGACCCAGTGTTGCACTACCTCAGGCTAGGCTCACTCTCTCAGTGTCTGCTGTGACTCCTTCCTCCCAGTCTGTGCTCCCTACGGTGAGTGTCTGGAATGGGCTAGGTACTCTGGCTCTGCCATGCAGTACTTGGGGCGTCTACCTCTCTTGGTCAGCCTAGCGCAGACCCTCTCCAGGATTCCTGACCATGTTAACAGGCTATCCCTTCTGGCATCCTACCAACTAGCACTGCCTCAAGGTGACTCGGTCAGCTATAGCCCCGCTCCAAACCCCTCACTCCTTTCAGGCCCCTAGGTTGTCCCTGCGAACTGACTAATATCCCGTCAGCCCCCTGACCACCCCTAGGTCCGTCCCTACGCAGCACAGAGTGGCAGCAGACTCTATCCCTGTTTCCCAGTGTGCCTAGCTAGAGCCTGTCCTGATGACAGATCTGATCTCAGCAGCTCGCCTCCAAATGTAACGGTATTTCTGGCCCGGCCTGACCCACCCAATCTCACATTGGCCCCTGTGGTCTAACCGGCCCCCATTACAGTGTGGTAGTGTCGGGTGGTGCACCTGTTGGCTACAGGACTCCTGAGTCTCCCGCATGATGGTGTGTGGGGAGGACCCGTCCAGACAGGCAGCTGAGGTAGTGTGCTGAGTCTCACCTAGTTCCAGTGCAGCGCCTCCACCTCACCAGGGTCCCTGCGTCCGCATGGGGATGATCCTGACGAGGAACTCCTCGGTGGTGCAACCTCCTGTGTAATCATTGGAATCTCACACACAGGGGTTTCTCTGATCAGCTCCATCTTTATTGTCACGGTGGGCATAGCTGCCCTCCACAATGGGGTGTATTTAGCCGATCATCTCGCCCGTGCTCCCCTTTGATAGGTATGTCACCTAGATGAGGGATTCACTATTCCCGCAGGAATCACTGTCCTGTGCCAGGTCCCTGGACACAGCCTCCCATGGAGTTACTAGAACATAACTGACACTCTGCAGAACTTGAACTCCTTCCTGAACCTTGCAAGAACTTTCCAGCAACTAGCCTTGAACTAGTACTTTCCAGCAACTAACTTTTAGACACAGTGCTGTGCCTTATGTAACTTCTGAGGCTGACACACCTCTGACATCACTAACCATGGAGTCAGAGCATGTGACCAGTCCCATCCATACACAGGGCACCCCACCAGGGTGTGAGGGAAAACCTCCATGGTTACTGCTGGCATGCCCACACTTACCAGGCCTTGCTGCCAGCAGGAGAGATGACTGTAGGCATTTTACATGACCGCTACATATATAATATATATATAACTGGGTCTGAACTGGGACGAGACTTAGATATGATAAAATATAATTTATTCCTTGATAATTTTTTATCTGTATAATACCAACACCTTTGCTGCATTGGGCAGGAACTGCATTAGGCAGTGAGGCATTTAAAGTGAGCTTTTAAGTGATAAATACAGTTAGACTACAGTTTGACTAGAGGTGACTGGGGACTGGATCTACTGCAAACTCTTTTTACTCAAGACAACAAACGGTAAGCTATTCAGATCACACTATGATCCCAAGCATGCTAACCTGCCTATTTCAACCCCCCACCCCTTTAAAACGTATTTACTGCAGTCTCTCCCAAAACTGACTGCACAATACACTGAAACCCTGAATGACTCTAGCATTGCAATACAGCTAAACATTTGACAAGGAACAGGCACACACCTGCTGTTTAGTCTGCTCACACTCACTCTGCTCACAACAGCTCCTTGCAGCACTGCCTACCTCTGGCATCATGAACCTGCTATGTATTTTAACTTTTTTCTTTCTCCTGGCCTCATGGAGATGTTACTCCCTCTATCCACTACAAACTCCTCCATCCTGGCCCACACCCAACATCACCATACACCCTGGACTACTCAAAAGCCTTGCACTATCTACTGAATGTTGGTGGAGAACTCTAAAAAACAGCACACCAACCACTGCTCACTCTAATGGCAAACACCACAAATCTACAACTTGCAAACAACTAACCAAATTTCTACTCATACTATTACTCTCTTTAGCAGGTGATATTGAACCTAACCCAGGTCCTCCCATTTCAGCTCTGTCCCATGCCCCTGAGAATTCCACCTTTAAATTCCAAAAAGGGCTATCTGTCGCCCATATAAATATCCGGAGCCTGCTGCCCAAACTGGACGAACTAAGGGCATTGTGCCTTATGCATAAACCCAAAGCCATCGTTCTTACAGAAACATGGCTATCCCCTAAAACCCCTGATGTAAATATTGCCATTCAGGGATACTCCATTTTTAGGAGAGATAGGTCAAAGAGAGGAGGAGGGGTGTTATTTTATTTTGCAGACACATTACAATTTACACTGTTAAATTGCCCACCAAGCCCACCCTTTTTTGAAACTCTAGTTGGCAAAATCTGCCTCCCCTTTTCTAAGCCCATCTTGCTCGCTGGCATCTACCGCCCCCCTAAAGCCCCTCTACAATCCTTGACTGATATCACCCAATTTCTTGGCTCCATTTCCTCTCTGAATGAGAAGAGTGAGCTGCTAGTTCTAGGGGATTTCAACTTCAATTGGCTTGACCCTAAAAACCACAAAATCCAGATACAACTCAAGTCACTTAACCTATCACAACTCATTTCCCAACCCACACGGATAAACCTGAAATCGCATAACCATTCCTTGCTAGACTGGATTCTCTCCTCAAACCCCAGCAGAATCCAATCCTCTGGCATCCTTCCTGTAAGGAAAATTAAACCGCCCCAATCAAGCCCTAAAGTTCTCCTCACTAAAACATTTAAAAACTTTAACCCACAACAGTTTCTGGATGACCTTACCAACTGCCCATGGCACAGATTCGATTTAATTCCCGACCCCGATTCTGCGCTCGACTATTTCCAATCTGAGTTCTTAAAACTCTGCGATACCCATGCTCCACTACGCAGAATAAGGGTACGGGGGGCCCACCTTCCATGGGTTACAACTGACCTTATAGCACTCTACCAGTTCAGGGATGCCTTGTGGAAAAGCTACAAAGTAACTGCCACTACCAAGGATCTCAATCACTACAGATGCCTGCGGAACATGTGCACAAGGCAAACAAGGCACGCAAAAGCACAATATTACTCTGACAATCTCCACCAAAATACATCAAACCCACCCAACTTCTGGAAGGTTATCAACAATATATTCCAGCCTCCTAACCATCAACAACCAAGTAATATCACTAAGAGGGATATTACTCTGACAAACCCCACTGACATTGCAAATGCATTCAATGATTACTTTGTGGGGTGTGCCACTAACTTATTAGCGAAACGCAGCACAAACCACAAACATGAATCTCATCCTGGGAGTACCCCTATAGTCCCACCCCCTCCCAACACTGCCCACAATTTTCAATTTGGCCCAGTATCTGAAGAGGAGATTACACAAGCGCTCCTCAAACTAAAACTAAGCAGCCAATGTGGACCCGACTTACTACAATCTAGGTTCCTACGACTTGGTGCCCCAGCCATTGCCAAACCAATTGCGTCCATAGTCAACTCTATCCTGTCTGCAGGCCATATCCCTAAGACCTGGAAAACTGCCAGAGTTGTCCCAATCTTCAAAAGTGGGGACAAAAACACTGTCTCAAACTACAGGCCAATCTCACTTCTCCCAATTCTATCCAAAGTTATGGAAAAATGTGTCCACTCCCAATTAAGCGATTTCTACACCAAGACAAATTTCCCTAGCCAATTCCAGTCTGGGTTTCGTCCCAAACACTCCACCGTAACTACCCTGCTAAAAGTTTGCAATGAAATCCAGTGTGGAATGGAACGGGGACAACTCACTGGTGCAGTATTCCTAGATTTTGCAAAGGCTTTTGACACAGTTGATCATGTTATCCTGCTTAACAAACCCCAGAGCTCTGGAATAGGGAAACATGCTTTAAACTGGTTTCAGTCCTACCTATCAGGAAGATCCCAACATGTGTCCATCTCAGGCTCTAACTCCAACCCCCTGGATATCACCTGTGGTGTCCCGCAAGGCTCTGTTCTAGGGCCCCTACTCTTCTCAGTGTTCATTAATGATCTTCCCACAGCTTGTAAGGAAGCCTCAATACACATGTATGCAGATGACACAATCCTATATGCACACAGCCATAGCCTCTCTGACCTTCAACACATACTTCAGTCTGACTTTTTGAGACTCGAAAACTGGATTTCCCAAAACAAACTGTTTTTAAACACTGACAAGACTGTAACAATGGTATTTGGGACCAAGACTAAATTTGTAAAGCTTCCAGTGACTGAGCTCCTGATTAGAACCAACGCTAACACCACCCTAACACCTGTCACTAGTTTTAAATACCTGGGCTTATGGTTTGACTCCCACTTAACATTCGGGATGCACATTGATACCCTGACAACCAAGACCTATGCCAAATTAGGGGTACTTTACAGGAACAAATCCTCCCTAAGTCTCCTGGTCAGAAAGCGTATTGCACAGCAGATGCTAATGCCAATTATTGACTATGGAGACATAGTATATGGCTCGGCTCCTCAAACCCAACTTAGCAAACTTGACACCCTCTACAATTCAATTTGTCGTTTTGTTCTCCAATGCAACTACAACACACATCACTGCGATATGCTCAAAGAACTAGATTGGTCATCACTAGAGTCTAGGCGCAAAGTTCACCTTTCCTGTCTTGCTTTTAAATTCTTCATGGGCAAGCTACCCAGCTACCTGAACAAGCTCCTCACCCCTACCACTTACAGCACTTATCACCTGAGATCAGACTCCAAAAGACTATTCATGGTCCCAAGGCTCAACAAAGTATCCGGACGTTCCTCCTTCTCCTTCCGTGCACCCCAAAACTGGAACAACCTACCAGAGACTCTCATATCCACCACCAGCTTAAGTTCTTTCAAATCTAAGGCTGTCTCACATTTTAACCTGGTCTGTAACTGTTTCATACGCTCATAATATACATTTTCTTTAACTGTGCACGCAATGTCTTGTATATAATGTATACCCTGTTCATTAATGTAACTGTATTTGTAACCATGTACTATTTGTTTTACTCTGTGCCCAGGACATACTTGAAAACGAGCGGTAACTCTCAATGTATTACTTCCTGGTAAAATATTTTTAGAAATAAATAAAAGGTGAACACAACAGATATACAAATAACAGGCAAAATATGGACACTTACTTAAAATGGAAATGATGAAACAGTCATATCTGGACTGGCAGTTCATACAGCAAGCTTCATAGTCATCAAGACACCAAAGACATGAAAGACCTCTGGCATGAAGACATTGCATAGCGTTTCTCTCAGCAATCAAGATGGTATAGAACAGACACACGATAAAGGGTTGACCACAGATTATATACCTTTTGTAACCCTATCCTTAACATTAAGTACAGGTGATTGGTTTTCAATTACCTCTAGCCACTCACTGACATGGGAACACATTTTGATCCATGCCCCCCTGCTAGTTGGCACATGCGCAGTAGCACTCTGGGGTCTCATTTCTGTAATCCCACATTTGCATCAGCAATGCCAGCTAGTCTACCAAACGGAATATCTGTCAGGAAACCCTTTGTTGTAAGGTGTGAAATGGAACACTTATAGCCTGCTCTGATTTGAGTCATCTCCGCCCTCCTGTAAACAGAGTAGGTGATAAACTCCTTTGAACAGCACTTAATTTCTAGACATTGGGACGCTTCTCTGACCATCTGCTACCTGATGGCCAAGGGAATTTCCTTTGGTTTTTATCCATACCTTGGGACACAGTATTAAAGATAAAACACAAACATATTAAAATATCCGGTTCCGTTGGGTCCAGCAGGTCCAAACTTCCCAGTTCTCAATGCTGGAACTGGGACACCCTATGGTACAATTTGAAACTTGCTACGACCTTCGGAACCGGAGATACACAAATACATCTTAAACCGTTTCCTATTTTAATACAAAAAACTCTGCTGTAAATTAAATCACGTTTTTTCACTAAATTCCCATTGAAAACAACGGAATCCGCCGCCATAGACTTTCAACGGGGCGACGCCGCCGTTGAAGTCAATGGGGGTTTTCCGCCACAGCCGGTCAATGGAGATTGGCCGCCATTGGAGTCTATGGGAAAAGTCCCGAACTTTCAAGGGGGTCCATACTCCGTCGGGTTGGTCCAAGAGGGTCAAGGATGGTTCTGCAGCGATGCCTGAGCAGTGACTACAGATACCCCAAACCCTGATCCTCTGGACCCTCCGGAACCAGAGCTATGGATTCCCAAATTTCAGCTTTTCACACTTAGTCGATTTCTGGAGCTGTTTCTGCCGCCGCCATTGGAACCTATGGCGCGACCCGCTCTTCTCGGTTCGACCCTTATCAGGGGTCCAGAATACGGGGACCCGGTTGTGGTCGAGTGGGGGGAGGTCTAGGAACTAGGGGCAAAAAGAATTTTATTTCTATGTGCTCTAGAACTGTTTATTCCCACGCCACTTGTCGTTAACTTGACTGTTAAGTGATCAAAGCTCTCCTATTGAAAATGTATTCGCTTTGCGGTTTTGCGGTTTGGACGGCTGCCAACTCGTTCCTGGAAAGCTCTTTCAAGGATTCTCCATTGAAGTCAATGGGCCCATTGACTTACAATGGGAAACCGCCGCTCCTCCTCTTGGACGCCATCTGCTGGTCTTCTCAGGAAACAGTACCCAAACAGCAAGATTCGCCATTGAAACACATGGAGCCCAATGGTGGCCTATGGGACCCTGCAAAATGGTGCCTGAAAAGGCGGGGAAATTACACAAATGGCTATAATCACTAAACAACTATTAACCCTTGTGCTCCCGGATGGATCCTAGTGTGTGTGTGATGCAGACACTGATATAGCAATAAAACAGGGTAACAGTGGAATATACATTTTCAGGTTATAACAAGGGTTAAATCACATTTCTGGGCCTCAGCCCAGTTAACCCCTTGTCTCCCTGGTGGGGTTAGAGGGTGGCCAATTGGGGTGTAACCCCTTTAATCCCGGGCCAAATCCTCCCCATTGTCACACCTCCCCTGCTTAATGGGTGCCTGGTGCCCCAGTCGCCTCCCCCTGGCACTGGGGTACCACTGGCGCCCTTGAAGCACTCAATAAGTCCTGAGGGGTTGGCCTGGCAAAATTGTTCTCCGGCATTGTCCAGTACATTGTCCTGGCCACAGTGGATTGTTAATTCCAGATCCTGTGGAGCAGGGCTCCACCGTGGCCACCGGGCATTCTCCTTTGCCTCCCTCTGCCCCCCACCCAGTGCCTGGTGAACCAAGTCCATGGTGAAGGGGCCCCGTTGCAGACCAGGCTGTACCCTGCCCAGAGACTGGCATGTCTCTGCACCTGCAGGAGACCAGCTATCCAGCACAGACCGTCGCTTTACCGTCAACCAAGTCTGGGAAAGAGCTATGTCACTATCCTGTAGGGACCCTACCTGCTCTGGCCCTGTGCCCACCTGTAGCTGCTCTGCTATACTCCTGACTCTCCTCCCTGGCTGCCTATCTACCCACAGTCCCTCCTTTGAGAACCCAGGGGAACCTGTCAGAGGGGTCCCTCCTGGCCAGTCAGAACAAGGGACCTTCTGCCTATCTAGCCCATCCCTAGCTTCTGCCAGCTGCTTTACACCCCACTGACCTCCTATCTCCCCCTGCTCCACGGTGTCTCCCTGCCTAGCCTCCCCTAGGCCCAGCACCTCAGCCTGCTGCTTACCTCCCTGCAGCCCACCTGCACTCCTCTCTCCCCTGGGCAATCCTAACCCAGACACTGGAACTAACTGAGTGCTCCTACCTCCCTGACCTTGTCTCCCCCTTACCAGGGATGAGCTCAGGGGCATCTCTCCAGATGCAACCGCCTTAGCTCTTGGCTGGCAGGTATCCCTGGGGTGGCACAAGCCTGCCTCTGCCCAGGATACCCCCAGCCCATAGCTAGGCTGCAACAGGGGGTTGCTGATCTGAGACACCCCCTGAGGCTCTGCCAGTGTAATGGGAAACTCTAGCTGCCATACCTGCTGCTGTCCCTCCCCCGGCTACCACTAGCCCTTCTTCTCCCACGGAGATCTGATCCTGGCTACCTACCTGCAGCCTCCCCTCACTCCGCTTCTCCCTAGATAATCCTAACCTGGATCCTAGGGATACCTGAGTGAGGCCATCTCCCTGACACTGTCTTCCCATTACCAGGGATGAGCTCAGGGTTGCTGGTGCAGATGCACCCACCTTAGCTCCTGGCTGGCAGGTAATCTGGGGGTGGTCTAACTTTGCCACAACCCCTGATACCTCTAGCCCATTGCAAGGCTGCAACAGTGGGGCTCTAAACCGAGAGTCCCCTTGCTGCTCCGCCCGGGTAATGGGGAAATCTGGCTGACTCACTTGCTGCCTTCCCTCCCCGGTTCCCACTGGCCCACCCAACCCTCTCCCAGGCAACCCTAGAGCTGGGTGCTAACAGGGCTAGCCCCTCTCCCTGAAGCTGTGCCCCCATTACCGGAGGTGAGCTCAGGGTTGCTGGTGCAGATGCACCCACCTTAGCTTCTGGCCGGCAGGTAATCTGGGGGTGGTTTAACTTTGCCACTACCCCTGAAATCTGGGGGTGGTCTAACTTTGCCACAACCCCTGATACCTCCGGCCCATAGCCAGGCTGCAACAGTGGGGCTCTTAACTGACAGTCCCCTTGCTGCTCCGCCAGGGTAATGGGGAAGTCTAGCTGCCCTACAAGCGACCCTTCCTTCCCCTCCCCTGGTGCCCCTATCTCCTGCCACCCCCCAGTCACCCGTATAGTGAAACAACAGGGTACAGTCATAGGGAAAAATAAGTCAGGGTCAGTCTGCGACTTGGTCTGGCTTACCTCGCTGGTCCCCGCAGAGACCGCCGCCTTTGTTGGTCCCAATTGCAGGGGGACTGGAGTGGCCGCCGCCGGCAACATCTGGGCCGGGGAGCAATGGGTCGCCACCGCAGCAGCGCCCGGGGTTGGCACAGGGGAAACGATGCAGGACCGGGGTCCCAGGTCTTTGTGGAGAAACACAGCTCCATGCAAACTTGGTAACATAACCCCCTCCCGCAATCCCCCCGCTATATATATATATAACTGGGTCTGAACTGGGACGAGACTTAGATATGATAAAATATAATTTATTCCTTGATAAAGGTGAACACAACAGATATACAAATAACAGGCAAAATATGGACACTTACTTAAAATGGAAATGATGAAACAGTCATATCTGGACTGGCAGTTCATAAAGCAAGCTTCATAGTCATCAAGACACCAAAGACATGAAAGACCTCTGGCAGGAAGACATTGCATAGCGTTTCTCTCAGCAATCAAGATGGTATAGAACAGACACACGATAAAGGGTTGACCACAGATTATATACCTTTTGTAACCCTATCCTTAACATTAAGTACAGGTGATTGGTTTTCAATTACCTCTAGCCACTCACTGACATGGGAACACATTTTGATCCATGCCCCCCTGCTAGTTGGCACATGCGCAGTAGCACTCTGGGGTCTCATTTCTGTAATCCCACATTTGCATCAGGAATGCCAGCTAGTCTACCAAACTGAATATCTGGCAGGAAACCCTTTGTTGTAAGGTGTGAAATGGAACACTTATAGCCTGCTCTGATTTGAGTCATCTCTGCCCTCCTGTAAACAGAGTAGGTGATAAACTCCTTTGAACAGCACTTAATTTCTAGACATTGGGATGCTTCTCTGACCATCTGCTACCTGATGGCCAAGGGAATTTCCTTTGGTTTTTATCCATACCTTGGGACACAGTATTAAAGATAAAACACAAACATATTAAAATATCCGGTTCCGTTGGGTCCAGCAGGTCCAAACTTCCCAGTTCTCAATGCCGGAACTGGGACACCCTATGGTCCAATTTGCAACTTGCTACGACCTTCGGAACCGGAGATACACAAATACACCTTAAACCGTTTCCTATTTTAATACAAAAAACTCAGCTGTAAATTAAATCACGGTTTTTCACTAAATCCCCATTGAAAACAACGGGCTCCGTCGCCATAGACTTTCAATGGCAAACCGCCGCCGTTGGCGGCTATGGGAATCCGCCGCCATAGACTTTCAACGGGGCGACGCCGCCGTTGAAGTCAATGGGGGTTTTCCGCCACAGCCGGTCAATGGAGATTGGCCGCCATTGGAGTCTATGGAAAAAGTCCCGAACTTTCAAGGGGTCCATACTCCGTCGGGTTGGTCCAAGAGGGTTAAGGATGGTTCTGCAGCGATGCCGGAGCAGTGACTACAGATACCCCAAACCCTGATCCTCTGGACCCTCCGGAACCGGAGCTATGGATTCCCAAATTTCAGCTTTTCACACTTAGTCGATTTCTGGAGCTGTTTCTGCCGCCGCCATTGGAACCTATGGCGCGACCCGCTCTTCTCGGTTCGACCCTTATCGGGGGTCCAGGATACGGGGACCCGGTTGTGGTCGAGTGGGGGGAGGTCTAGGAACTAGGGGCAAAAAGAATTTTATTTCTACAGTATGTGCTCTAGAACTGTTTATTCCCACGCCACTTGTCGTTGAACTTGACTGTTAAGTGATCAAAGCTCTCCTATTGAAAATGTATTCGCTTTGCGGTTTTGTGGTTTGGACGGCAGCCAACTCGTTCCTGGAAAGCTCTTTCGAGGATTCTCCTTTGAAGTCAATCGGCCCATTGACTTACAATGGGAAACCGCCGCTCCTCTCGGACGCCATCTGCTGGTCTTCTCAGAAAACAGTACCCAAACAGCAAGATTCGCCATTGAAACACATGGAGCCCAATGGCGGCCTATGGGACCCTGCAAAATGGTGCCTGAAAAGGCGGGAAAATTACACAAAGGGCTATAATCACTAAACAACTATTAACCCTTGTGCTCCCGGATGGATCCTAGTGTGTGTGATGCAGACACTGATATAACAATAAAACAGGGGAACAGTGAAATATACATTTTCAGGTTATAACAAGGGTTAAATCACATTTCTGGGCCTCAGCCCAGTTAACCCCTTGTCTCCCTGGTGGGGTTAGAGGGTGGCCAATTGGGGTGTAACCCCTTTAATCCCGGGCCAAATCCTCCCCATCGTCACAGAGATCCATTTTAATTACACCCCAATAAGCTCTCAGCGTTATCCTGAGCTGAAGTAACCCCCTGAAATATTCTGCCATGCGTTTCAAAGCCCAGTATTACACACTCTACGTGTCACCTCCTGTACTGGACTGAATGAAGGAGAATCCTCTTCTGTCTATAATGTCAACACAGATAAACTAGGGTAGCTTTAATGCATCCATTTTTTATAATACATTTGCCCACTATGATTCAGGGGAACCTTGTTACCTGACTTATGCAGCTGATACATAGCATTAGTCTCACCCCCATATCCCTGGGGGGAGAGACACAGGCATTTTTAATACATTTGCAGTATCACCACCCCTGCTGGGTTGCAGAGCTGACATTCTACATTTTAACTTAAAACCCCGATAACTCTCATTCACCTTATCCCTGGTGAGAGATGTACTGAACCCCACACGGGGGTTTGGGCATATTCTGAGAACCTCTAATGTAATTCAGTTCCCTGCCCGGTTTTACTGTCCTGGTTTGCGCTGAAGCAGGAGGATTTTGTCCGGTGATCTGTGTTACTCATGTCCTCAGGAATCTGGGGTGTTTCCTGAGTACATGTTTCGGGGTAACCCGCAACAGTGGCCTCCGTCTACCCAAACAAACCCTGACAACATTTTACTGTAAAGTCACCCCTGAAACTCACGCCCTGCCCATCCCCGCTGGCTGGCACTCCTGGAACAGTAAAACCACATACATCTTTATTATACCAACAGTTATATACCACAATTGGGTTGAAGAGCTGACACTCACAATTCCCCAATATAGCTCAGGGGCACATTTCACACACTGTATTATACATTTTCAGGACTGCAGCCAGCTCTGGACTGCAGAACTGACACTCCACAGTCACCTTTTATGACTCAGGGGCCCCCCAGCTGGGCATAATGCTTTAATTGGTGGCCTGGAGACCCCTTCACCGTCACAGGGGATCAGTGACCTCACAGTGTGCGGGGAGGGGCGTCCTGCCTTCTTATGTGTGGGGAGCAGTGACCTCACAGTGTGCGGGGAGGGGCGTCCTGCCTTCCTATGTGGGGGGAGCAGTGACCTCACAGTGTGCGGGGAGGAGCTTCCTCCCTTCCTATGTGTGGGGAGCAGTGACCTCACAGTGTGCGGGGAGGAGCTTCCTCCCTTCCTATGTGGGGAGAGCAGTGACCTCACAGTGTGCGGGAGGGGCTTCCTATGTTGGGGGAGCAGTGACCTCACAGTGTGCAGGGAGGGGCTTCCTGCCTTCCTATGTGGGGGATCAGTGACCTCACAGTGTGCAGGGAGGGCCTTCCTATATGGGGGCGGGGGGAATCAGTGACCTCACAGTGGGTGGGGAGGATCAGTGACCTCACAGTGTGCGGGGAGGGGCTTCCTGCCTTCCTATATGGGGGGGGGGGGAATCAGTGACCTCACAGTGGGTGGGGAGGATCAGTGACCTCACAGTGTGCGGGGAGGGGCTTCCTGCCTTCCTATGTGGGGGGGATCAGTGACCTCACAGTGTGCAGGGAGGGGCTTCCTGCCTTCCTATGTGGGGGGATCAGTGACCTCACAGTGTGTGGGGAGGGGCTTCCTGCCTTCCTATGTGTGGGGATCAGTGACCTCACAGTGTGCAGGGAGGGCCTTCCTGCCTTCCTATGTGGGGGGATCAGTGACCTCACAGTGGGTGGGGAGGGGCTTCCTGCCTTCCTATGTGTGGGGAGCAGTGACCTCACAGTGTGCAGGGAGGGGCTT
The DNA here is from genome assembly GCF_040206685.1 of Ascaphus truei. Taxonomy (NCBI): domain Eukaryota; kingdom Metazoa; phylum Chordata; class Amphibia; order Anura; family Ascaphidae; genus Ascaphus; species Ascaphus truei. The sequence goes on along the minus strand of NC_134489.1, from coordinate 116,375,268 downwards.
CCTGCCTTCCTATGTGGGGGGATCAGTGACCTCACAGTGTGGGGGGAGCAGTGACCTCACAGTGTGGGGGGAGGGGCTTCCTGCCTTCCTATGTGGGGGGATCAGTGACCTCACAGTGGGTGGGGAGGGGCTTCCTGCCTTCCTATGTGTGGGCATCAGTGACCTCACAGTGTGGGGGGAGCAGTGACCTCACAGTGGGTGGGGAGGGGCTTCCTGCCTTCCTATGTGTGGGGAGCAGTGACCTCACAGTGTGCAGGGAGGGGCTTCCTGCCTTCCTATGTGGGGGGATCAGTGACCTCACAGTGTGGGGGGAGCAGTGACCTCACAGTGTGGGGGGAGGGGCTTCCTGCCTTCCTATGTGGGGGGATCAGTGACCTCACAGTGGGTGGGGAGGGGCTTCCTGCCTTCCTATGTGTGGGCATCAGTGACCTCACAGTGTGGGGGGAGCAGTGACCTCACAGTGTGGGGGGAGGGGCTTCCTGCCTTCCTATGTGGGGGGATCAGTGACAGTATGGGGGAGGGGCTTCCTGTGTGGGGGAGGGGCTTCCTGTGTGGGGGGATCAGTGACAGTTTGGGGGAGGGGCTTCCTTTGTGGGGGAGCAGTGACACTGTGGGAGAGGGGCTTCCTGTGTGGGGGGAGCAGTGACAGTTTGGGGGAGGGGCTTCCTTTGTGGGGGAGCAGTGACACTGTGGGAGAGGGGCTTCCTGTGTGGGGGGAGCAGTGACATAGTGTGGGGGAGGGGCTTCCTGTGTGGGGGGAGCAGTGACACTGTGGGGGAGGGGCTTCCTGTGTGGGGGGAGCAGTGACACTGTGGGAGAGGGGCTTCCTGTGTGGGGGGAGCAGTGACATAGTGTGGGGGAGGGGCTTCCTGTGTGGGGGGAGCAGTGACACTGTGGGGGAGGGGCTTCCTGTGTGGGGGGAGCAGTGACACTGTGGGGGAGGGGCTTCCTTTGTGGGGGGATCAGTGACAGTTTGGGGGAGGGGCTTCCTTTGTGGGGGGAGCAGTGACACTGTGGGGGAGGGGCTTCCTGTGTGGGGGGAGCAGTGACACTGTGGGGGAGGGGCTTCCTGTGTGGGGAGAGCAGTGACACTGTGGGGGAGGGGCTTCCTGTGTGGGGGAGTAGTGAGTGTGGCTGCCTCTGTACCGCACGGTATTATTAGTGTGCGCGCGCATGTCTTGTGCCTGCAGTATGCAGTGGGCGGGGCCTCTCTGATTCTTCTGAAATTCTGACGCTCCTATTGGCTGCCCCGCCCTAGTTCTCGCATTTGGATTGGTGGCCTCTTTCTTAGTCCATTTGATTGGCTGAGCGTCTTTTCTTTACATGATTGGTCAGATATTTTCTTTCTGACCCACAGTCCCACCTCCCCTGTTTCCCTCTGATTGGCTGCTCTTACAGACCACTCTGTGATTGGTTAAAGTACCGTTCCGGCCTGTCTGTGATTGGCTGCCTCCTCCCTGCTCACCACCTCTGCTCTAAGCGGCCATCTTACCTGTCACTCTGTGCGGAAGCGCCGCTTTTCCTGACGTGTGACATGGCGGCGCGGCTACCGGCTTGTGTGGTGGACTGCGGCACCGGGTGAGGACACGGGGAGGGAGAGAGAGGGGACACGGGGAGGGACGGGGAGAGGGGACACGGGGAGGGAGGGAGAGAAAGGGGACACGGGGAGGGAGGGAGAGAGAGGGGACACGGGGAGGGAGGGAGAGAGGGGACACGGGGAGGGAGGGAGAGAGAGGACACGGGGAAGGAGAGACAGAGGACACGGGGAGGGAGAGAGAGGGGACACGGGGAGGGAGGGAGAGAGAGGGGACACGGGGAGGGAGAGAGAGGGGACACGGGGAGGGAGGGAGAGAGAGGGGACACGGGGAGGGAGAGAGAGGGGACACGGGGAGGGGGAGAGAGGGGACACGGGGAGGGAGGGAGAGGGGAGAGAGGGGACACGGGGAGGGAGGGAGAGGGGACACGGGGAGGGAGGGAGAGGGGACACGGGGAGGGAGGGAGTCTTGACGGGACACGGGGAGGGAGAGGGGACACGGGGAGGGAGGGAGAGGGGACACGGGGAGGGAGGGAGGCTTGATGGGACACGGGGAGGGAGGGAGAGGGGACACGGGGAGGGAGGGAGAGGGGACACGGGGAGGGAGGGAGAAGGGACACGGGGAGGGAGAGGGGACACGGAGGGAGGGAGGCTTGAGGGAGAGGGGACACGGGGAGAGGGGACACGGGGAGGGAGGGGGGAGAGGGGACACGGGGAGGGAGGGGGGACACGGGGAGGGAGGAGGGAGGGGGGACACGGGGAGGGAGGGGGGAGAGGGGACATGGGGAGGGAGGGGGGAGAGGGGACACGGGGAGGGAGGGAGGGAGAAGGGACACAGGGAGGGAGAGGGGACACGGAGGGAGGGAGGCTTGAGGGAGAGGGGACACGGGGAGAGGGGACACGGGGAGGGAGGGAGGGGGGACACGGGGAGAGGGAGGGAGGGAGAAGGGACACGGAGGGAGAGGGGACATGGAGGGAGGCTTGAGGGAGAGGGGACACGGGGAGGGAGGGGGGGAGAGGGGACACGGGGAGGGAGGGGGGGAGAGGGGACACGGGGAGGGAGGGGGGGAGAGGGGAAAAAGCTTGCGCGGAGGAATGCTTGCGCGGAGGAAAGCTTGCGCGGAGGAAAGCTTGCGCGGAGGAAAGCTTGCGCGGAGGAAAGCTTGCGCGGAGGAATGCTTGCGCGGAGGAATGCTTGCGCGGAGGAAAGCTTGCGCGGAGGAAAGCTTGCGCGGAGGAAAGCTTGCGCGGAGGAATGCTTGCGCGGAGGAATGCTTGCGCGGAGGAATGCTTGCGCGGAGGAATGCTTGCGCGGAGGAAAGCTTGCGCGGAGGAATGCTTGTGCAGACGTTTCAGGCTGTTTCAGGTTGTCAGGCATGCACTGTGTGTGTCAGGTTTGCGTGGGCTGTGTGTGTCAGGCTTGCACAAATTAGTGTGGGACGTGAGCTCGCACAGACTTCCTTGTTCTCTGCAGCCACTTCCTGCTTTTCCTGCTTTATACCTTATATGGCAGTTTTCTGTCCAAAACCTGACCAAAATCTTCTAAGTGACTGGTTATAGTGGGCAGTGAGAGCACCGTCGGCAGTTTTGCAAAGGGTCTTGCACTAGTAGTTAGACGTTTGAACAATGCATTGTATGGAGGTGAGATCACCCTGTGAAAAAGTAACGTTTCTTTTACACCCCAGAAATCACAGTACTTTTCCTGCTATTGTAAGACTTGCACTCCTCTCCAGTGTTGCTCTTACTGCCTTTTTGGAAAGCATTGTGCTGAAGAGCATGCAGTTAGTTGTTTCTGTAATGGTGTTAGCAACAAAGTTGTATTTTTGCTGATAAGCAGATAGAAGTGAAATAAATATTTTTTTTCTGAGGCATTTGGATGGGTTATGAGATGTTACAACCCAGATCTGCACAGTTGGACAGATACAGGGGCATCGTGTAATTCAAATCGGCATTGATTTAGTTTAATAACTTGCAGATAACTCTATATTAACTTTATTTATTATATTTATTGCTGTACAGTAGGAGCCTCAGAAGTGACTGATAATGTAAGGAATATATTGCCATGTTACACTTGTGCAAAGAGTAATAAGGTTCCTAGCCCAAGGAGCTTTCAATCTATTTTGTGGCATGATGATCCACAACAAAACTGAATCAGTTCTTAAAGGAACAAGTACCTAGCAAAAAAAGTGCTGATTCTACTTGTCAGGTGAGTTTGTGTGACAGGTACACTGTATTTTGTCATCAAATAGCAGTACAAACCCACACCAATTTAAGCTCACATGAGCTATCAAGGCATATTCATAGTAGAATACACTTTTCCTACAGTTCAATTAAACAAAGTTCTTTTCATATGGAAGCAGGTGCCCAGGATACCAGGGTGTTCCTGTAAGTGAGCGCAGCGCAGACATTGGGCAGCGCTGCAGCAAACACTGCTGCGTTCTGATATTCCATCAGTGGGCAAGTTGTATCTTCTCTGTTTTTGCTACTCAATAGCAGTACTTAGTCACAATAAAACGGCAAAAGAAACAAAATCTCTGAACGTACAAAAAAGGAATTAAATAGAAGTAGCTGTGTTTATAATGGATTCTTGGTCCTACAATGCTCGCTCCCTTTCCAACAAGTTTCTCTCTGTACGTGGCTTCTTTTTCTCTCACTCTCTGCTTTAACTGAGACCTGGCTCACTCAGTCTGACGCTGCCCTTGAAGCTGCCCTCTCTTATAGTGGCCCTTCTTTCTCCCACACTGAAGGCAGGGGTGGAGGCGTGGGGCTCCTCCTTTCCTCTCTCTGCTGCTACCAAACCCTTCCTATTCTTCCCTCTCTTTCTTTCCCCTCCTTTGAGGCTCACACTGTCCAGCTTTTTTCTCCTCTCCCTGTCCATGTGGCAGTCATCTATTGACCACCTACCTCTACTCACCCCTCTTCTGTTTTTCTCACTTTGAATCCCATCTCTCCTCGGACCCCTGTTCTTCTTCTCCTTGGGTATTTCAACTGCCATATTGATGACCCCTCTCTCCCTTGAGCTTCCTTCTTTTTCTCTCTAACCTCTTCTTTTGGCCTTCAACAGTGGATTGCAGCTAGCACCCGCAAGGTTGGCCACAACCTAGACCTGGTTTTCACACACACAATTCTCACTGATTTCTCCATTTCCCCCTTTCCTTTCTCTGACCATCACCTCATCTCATTTTCTCTCTCACTTCTCCACCTCCATCTCGCCCTTGTTTCTGCAGAGACGTGTGCTGTATTAACCTCCCAGCTTTTGATTCCACTTTACGCTCCTCCCTCTCCTCTCTCAGCTCTGCTACAGACCCTCACAACCTGGGGAGGAACTATAACTTTACCCTATCCTCTTCTCTTGATCAACATGCCCTGCTTTCTCTCTGCCATTCTCGCCCTTCTAATCCCAGGCCCTGGCTAAATTGCCACACACGCTTGCTGCATTCCTGCACTCGTACCTCTGAACGCTTCTCGCAGACTTCCTTCACTAGAAATCAGCCGTCGTGCCAAATTCCTTGCATTTTGGAAAAGTGGTTGTGCGTGCACACAGGCCGACTGGGTCCTGCCCCATAGAGTGCCGTACTTTGTGTGCACTTTGTATGCTGTTGCGAGCGCAGCAGAGGCTAGTGGGGACAAAGCCTTACTTCCTCCATCTCATCTCAGAACTTTGCTGACTATTTCAAGGAAAAGGTGGAATCCATACATCAGGACATCCACTCTGTATCATCCTCCCATCCTACACCTCTTCCTAACTCTCCTGTCTTCCTCGACTCTTTTCCCGCTGTCACAGAGGAGGATGTACTGTATCATTGCTGATCTCCTCTTCTCCCTCTACCACTTGCCTTCTCGACCCAATTCCCTCCCATCTCTTAAAACCTCTTACTCCTACTATAATCCCGCGACTCTCACATTTTTAACTCCTCCCTCAAGTCTGGTACGTTTCCCTCCTCCAAACTTGCAACAGTTATACCATTACTCAAAAGCAGCAAGCTTGACCCTACCTGTCTTTCTAATCGTCCTGTCTCCCTCTTGCCTCTAAACTCCTTGAACGTCTTGTATTCTCTCGCTTGCTCCATTTTCTCACCACCTATTCTCTCCTAGACCCTCTACAATCTGGCTTCCGCACTGCTCACTGAACTGAAACAGCCCTCGCTAAAATAACTAAGATCTGTATGCTGCCAAAGACAAAGGTCATTACACTCTGCTCATATTACTCTGCAGCATTTGATACTATGGACCACCCTCTTCTTCACATTCTCCATACTCTTGGTATCCGTAACAAAGCTCTATCCTGGATCTCCTCTTCGTACTTTCAGTGTCTCTCTTGCGAACACCTCCTCTTCTATCAATCTCTCTGGGGTACCCCAGGGCTCTGTCCTAGGACCTCTTCTCTTTTCTCGTTGCACATTCTCTAGGTGACCTAATCACATCTCTTGGGTTCAAATATCACCTGTATGCTGATGACCCACAAATTAACTTTTCAACCCCTGTCCTTATATCTGCTATACAGACCAAAGTTTCTGAATGTCTCTCAGCTATATCATCCTGGATGGCCTTCCACCTACTCAAACTTAACATGTTAAAAACGGAGCTCCTCATATTTCCTCCCAAACCTGGCCCTACTACCGCCTTCTACTTTACTGTTGGAAGCACTATCATACACCCAGTATCACAAGCACGCTGCCTAGGGGTCACACTCGACTCCTCTCACATTCAAAATGTAGCTAAAACCTGTTGTTTTTTGCTCTGCAATATTACCAAGATACGCCCTTTCCTCTGTTGCTCGACTGCTAAAACTCTTGGCACAGGCCCTCATTCTCTCCCGTCCCGACTACTGTAACCTGCTGTCCAGCCTTCCTGCCTCTCACCTGTATCCCTACAATTTATCCTAAACGCTGCTTTCAGAATCACTCTACTCTTTCCTAAACCTGTCTCAGTGTCTCCCCTGCTGAAATCCGTCTCCTAGCTTCCTATCATATCCCGAATCACACACTGAATTCTCCTCACTATTAAGACTTTACACTCTTCTGTCCCTTCTTACATCTCGGCCCTAATTTCTCGCTATACACCGTCCCGACTCTTGCATTCTGCTCAAGGATGTCTTTTCTGCTACCCCCTTTTGTATCTAAAGACCTCTCCTGCCTTTAACCTTTCTCGCTGACTGCCCCACACCTTTGGAATGCCCTTCACTTCAATCATAGAAATGCACAAAGCGCACTGGGGTAAAAAAGGATATAATGTAAATTGTAGAAGTAAAATCAAGGTAATTCCACTTACAGTACAAATACTTCCAACAAATAGTGTCAAGCTGGACCGCTTAGGAGTTCCACTCTCCTAAGTGTAGCACAAAGTCTTCCTCTGTGCAGGGCGAGTTAGCAGCCGTTGAGACGAATGCTCCCGCGCGCTGGGAGCAGCAGCTGTTCCGCGTCTCGCCGCCTCTCTTCCTTCCGCTTCCGGATCTGCGCTGTAGACACAATGATATGTGCAGACCTCCGGACTACCAGTGCAAGGTAAGAGTTAGAAAATTCTCATGCACACCATTATTGGCCGTGTCATCACACCATCATTGGCAGCTTGCTCAGCAATTCCTGGTTTCACCGCAGTTTAGCCCAAGTCACTGGGAATACACTGAATAGTTTTCAGATCTGCTTGGAATAAACCGTTTCCTGGCTTTACATTTTGAAGTGAAACTTCTTACGTGGCGATGGCCGTTACAAAAATGTAATTGGTCATGGAGACGAAAATGGTTACGGAAGTAAGGTATTGAGTTTGCACAGAAGTGGGCAGGAAATAGTGGTGGCTCGCAGCCGTCGCCGCCCGCATGCGCGCCCATTGCCGCCCGCATGAGCGCCCATTGCCGCCCGCATGAGCGCCCATTGCCGCCCGCATGCGCGCCCATTGCCGCCCGCATGCGCGCCCATTGCCGCCCGCATGCGCGCCCATTGCCGTCCGCAATGCCGAGCACGCGCATTGTAAGTGAAAATTCTTTGTGTTTTGTGACTGAAATTGTATTTTGTTTTTCATGATTTTGATTGAATGAAAGAATTTTGAGTAGAGTTAAAATTTCAGTGACAAAACACAAAAGTTTAACTTACAACGCGTGTGCTCATTGAACATAGATAAATCATAAGTTACACACATTGTATAACACATTATATTGTATTGTATGTCTTTATTTGTATAGCGCCATTAATGTACATAACTACTAAGACTTATATGTGAGCTTTTCTAGAATTTTTGCAAGTCCGTTAAGTAAACTTACTTTGAAGAACAATTGTAGTATTATAGTTTTTGAGAATTTTTAGTATTAGGAACACTTGATTTTAAAAGATCAGCTTTATAATACAATTTACTTGTTACAAATCCCTAACTGTTCAACATGTAAGAAGTACGCCCTGTGGCAGCACGCCGCCCTGTGGCAGCACGCCGCCCTGTGGCAGCACGCCGCCCTGTGGCAGCACGCCGCCCTGTGGCAGCACGCCGCACTGTGGCAGCACGCCGCACTGTGGCAGCACGCCGCCCTGTGGCAGCACGCCGCGCTGTGGCAGCACGCCGCGCTGTGGCAGCACGCCGCGCTGTGGCAGCACGCCGCACTGTGGCAGCACGCCGCGCTGTAGCAGCACGCCGCCCTGTAGCAGCACGCCGCGCTGTGGCAGCACGGCGCGCTGTGGCAGCACGGCGCGCTGTGGCAGCACGGCGCGCTGTGGCAGCACGCCGCGCTGTGGGAGCACGCCGCGCTGTGGGAGCACGCCGCGCTGTGGGAGCACGCCGCGCTGTGGGAGCACGCCGCGCTGTGGGAGCACGCCGCGCTGTGGGAGCACGCCGCGCTGTGGCAGCACGCCGCGCTGTGGCAGCACGCCGCCCTGTAAGTTGTTCGCTAGTAGACTTGTGTGGCCTAAATTTGAAAAACCTTTGATAGAATTATTCAGTTACAAAACATTTAAAATATAGTGTTAACACAAAGTGTCTGTGGTTCTACTTACGTGGACCTTTATTTGTCAATTAACATCATTTGGCAAACAGGAAGAGTCACAACTGCCAAGAGATAGGAGTTGGTGAAGGCTAGTGCAGTAATATATAGTGAGGTCACTCAGGTATTCAAAGACACGAGGGACATGCCAATAATCTCATAACCGAGCAGCATGTCCCACACTGATAGTCCGGGCTCGGCCTGGGCAGAGGGGAGAGCGCTCTGGCGCATTCACATGTGCAGCACCAATACTTTGCTAGCTTTACTCCTGATGCAACTACTTCCCAGAATGCCTCAGCCCTGCTCGCTGGATAACAATGATGTTTTATGCCCCCTTGAAAAGATATGTTATTCACCTGAAAACGGGGAATAATATTGATAACAAACATTGCTCCAGTCTTCTGTGGGCACATGTCCTAATGGTCTTATGTTTGATTGTACAAGCAGACGCCTCTTGTGCACTTGTTCTTGCATTAAGGTTCCAGCTGGCTCTTGTAATGTCGTAGTGATGCTGTGTTCTCCTGTGATTGCCATTTTTTACTGTGCTGAAATGACAAGTGTTTTTACACTTGCGTGCTCTGTAGTCCCGTGAAGTAATGCTTTGCTTTATTGGCTTCAAATAGGGATCACCTTGTCACTGAGAACTTTCTTTATAAATATTTCTTCAGCATTAAAGACTCTTCTGACTTGTAGTATTCTCCTGTAAGAGGATTATTAGTTCTCCTTTGCATGTTCCTACAAGTCAGCTGCCTCTGATTCAGTCGCTTTACAGCAGACATGTTGTAACACACCAAGTATGTGCTTACCGGATATTTGCTCCAAACTCTTTAGAATGACATTTGTGATTGGCCTATTAATGTGAGTGTGGACAAGAAGAAATAGATTTGTATTTTTGCCCTGAAGATGCTGTATAGAGCATTCTTATTCCTTGGTAATCCGGCATTTATATATTGGCATAGTACAGGGGTGAGCAAACTTTTTATGCCGAGCCCCCCTTTTCATCCATCAAATTTCTCGGCCCCCCCTGCCTGATGTAATCAAAATCACATGAAAAAAAAAACCTTTATTAAACGGTATACAATGTAAGTACAAACATGTCTAAATACTTACATATTTCATCAGCTCGCGCTTGCAAAATTAGGCTGCGTCCACGCTGCCGCTGAGAGCGGTGACATCACCAACTCTCCAAGCATGAGCACAGGGGGGCGCTGAGTGGGCGCTCACGCTAGACACGGTGCGACAATGCACGTGTCCTGCGTGGGCGGGTGCGCCTGCTCGGCACTCAGCCGCTTGCCGAGTGAGCGAATTTGCCGCTCGCAAGCGCGTCACGTGAGCTGTTCGCCCAATGAGGGTGAACCAGCTCCGTGACATAGTCCGCGCACACACCTAACCGGCCAGTAAAAGCACGGCCGAGCAGGGCGCAGCGCAGGAGCGCCAGCGCGCCTCTACCCTCCCCGGGCGGGGCCTAAGGGCTCGCTCAGACAGGCTGCCGCGGCAGCTTGCTGGCGTTCGCGCCCCCGCCGCTCGCTCCTGCAGCACAAGCGATCTGTGCTGAAACTTCAGGAGGCAGATCACGGCGTCTGGGGGCGTGTCTCCAGTGCGTCACGGAGCTGGTTCGCCTTTTTTGGCTGAACCTGCTCGCATCATGCGACTAGCTCCAAACTTCAATTTGGGTTGTGCTGGCAAAATGCCGCAGCGACATTGCACTTTGCCGCCGGTGGAGTTTTCAGTTTCAAAACTCCCACCGCACAACCCAAATTTGCGACGTTAGCGCGTGCATGTCGCATCGCTTGCTGTCTGAGGGCTGTGTGCGGGGCCGTGTGCGGGGCCGTGTGTGCGGGGCCGTGTGTGCGGGGCCGTGTGTGCGCGGGGCCGTGTGCGCGGGGCCGTGTGCGCGGGGCCGTGTGCGCGGGGCCGTGTGCGCGGGGCCGTGTGCGCGGGGCCGTGTGCGCGGGGCCGTGTGCATTGACTGCTGCTGAGTGAGCTTCAAAGTCAATTTTGTTTGTCTCCCCAAGCGCCAAGCTTGGAAGAGCGTACGTGCACAAAGGCAATACTTTTGGAGGGAATTCATCCACCTCTTTGCTACCTCCCTTCCCCCCCCCCCCCCCTCTTCCCCTCCCTGCTCTTTGGCTTGCTATCCCCAGTGTCATCCAAACTCCAACCTACAGTATTATTTTTTTCCGTTTTCAATGTGATTTCCCTTTCTTTTTGTTTTTTACATTATTTCTGTACATTCATAGTGTGAGTGATATAGTGGCAGCCACCCTCTCACTCGCAGAGGATCGCAGCGTGGCAGCCTACCCTTTCACTCGCAGAGGATCGCAGCGTGGCAGCCTACCCTTTCACTCGCAGAGGATCGCAGCGTTGCAGCCTACCCTTTCACTCGCAGAGGATCGCAGCGTGGCAGCCTACCCTTTCACTCGCAGAGGATCGCAGCGTGGCAGCCTACCCTTTCAGTTGCAGAGGATGGCAGCGTGGCAGCCTACCCTTTCAGTGGCAGAGGATCGCAGCGTGGCAGCCTACCCTTTCAGTGGCAGAGGATCGCAGCGTTGCAGCCTACCCTTTCAGTTGCAGAGGATCGCAGCGTGGCAGCCTACCCTTTCACTCGCAGAGGATCGCAGCGTGGCAGCCTACCCTTTCACTCGCAGAGGATCGCAGCGTGGCAGCCTACCCTTTCACTCGCAGAGGATCGCAGCGTGGCAGCCTACCCTTTCACTCGCAGAGGATCGCAGCGTGGCAGCCTACCCTTTCAGTTGCAGAGGATCGCAGCGTGGCAGCCTACCCTTTCACTCGCAGAGGATCGCAGCGTGGCAGCCTACCCTTTCACTCGCAGAGGATCGCAGCGTGGCAGCCTACCCTTTCACTCGCAGAGGATCGCAGCGTGGCAGCCTACCCTTTCAGTTGCAGAGGATGGCAGCGTGGCAGCCTACCCTTTCAGTGGCAGAGGATCGCAGCGTGGCAGCCTACCCTTTCAGTGGCAGAGGATCGCAGCGTTGCAGCCTACCCTTTCAGTTGCAGAGGATCGCAGCGTGGCAGCCTACCCTTTCAGTGGCAGAGGATCGCAGCGTTGCAGCCTACCCTTTCAGTTGCAGAGGATCGCAGCGTTGCAGCCTACCCTCTCACTCGCAGAGGATCGCAGCGTGGCAGCCTACCCTCTCACTCGCAGAGGATCGCAGCGTGGCAGCCTACCCTTTCAGTGGCAGAGGATCGCAGCGTGGCAGCCTACCCTTTCAGTGGCAGAGGATCGCAGCGTAGCAGCCTACCCTTTCAGTTGCAGAGGATCGCAGCGTGGCAGCCTACCCTTTCAGTGGCAGAGGATCGCAGCGTGGCAGCCTACCCTTCAGTTGCAGAGGATCGCAGCGTGGCAGCCTACCCTTTCAGTGGCAGAGGATCGCAGCGTTGCAGCCTACCCTTTCAGTTGCAGAGGATCGCAGCGTTGCAGCCTACCCTTTCACTCGCAGAGGATCGCAGCGTGGCAGCCTACCCTTTCACTCGCAGAGGATCGCAGCGTGGCAGCCTACCCTCTCACTCGCAGAGGATCGCAGCGTTGCAGCCTACCCTTTCAGTGGCAGAGGATCGCAGCGTGGCAGCCTACCCTTTCACTCGCAGAGGATCGCAGCGTGGCAGCCTACCCTTTCACTCGCAGAGGATCGCAGCGTGGCAGCCTACCCTTCAGTTGCAGAGGATCGCAGCGTGGCAGCCTACCCTTTCAGTTGCAGAGGATGGCAGCGTGGCAGCCTACCCTTTCAGTTGCAGAGGATCGCAGCGTGGCAGCCTATCCTTCAGTTGCAGAGGATCGCAGCGTGGCAGCCTACCCTTCAGTTGCAGAGGATCGCAGCGTGGCAGCCTACCCTTTCAGTGGCAGAGGATCGCAGCGTGGCAGCCTACCCTTTCAGTTGCAGAGGATCGCAGCGTGGCAGCCTACCCTTTCAGTGGCAGAGGATCACAGCGTGGCAGCCTACCCTTCAGTTGCAGAGGATCGCAGCGTGGCAGCCTACCCTTTCAGTGGCAGAGGATCACAGCGTGGCAGCCTACCCTTCAGTTGCAGAGGATCGCAGCGTGGCAGCCTACCCTTTCAGTGGCAGAGGATCGCAGCGTGGCAGCCTACCCTTTCAGTAGCAGAGGATCGCAGCATGGCAGCCTACCCTTTCAGTGGCAGAGGATCGCAGCGTGGCAGCCTACGCTTTCAGTGGCAGAGGATCGCAGCGTGGCAGCCTACCCTTTCAGTTGCAGAGGATCGCAGCGTGGCAGCCTACCCTTTCAGTTGCAGAGGATCGCAGCGTGGCAGCCTACCCTTTCAGTGGCAGAGGATCGCAGCGTGGCAGCCTACCCTTTCAGTTGCAGAGGATCGCAGCGTGGCAGAGGATCGCAGCGTGGCAGCCTACCCTTTCAGTTGCAGAGGATCGCAGCGTGGCAGCCTACCCTTTCAGTGGCAGAGGATCGCAGCGTGGCAGCCTACCCTTTCAGTTGCAGAGGATCGCAGCGTGGCAGCCTACCCTTTCAGTGGCAGAGGATCGCAGCGTGGCAGCCTACCCTTTCAGTGGCAGAGGATCACAGCGTGGCAGCCTACCCTTCAGTTGCAGAGGATCGCAGCGTGGCAGCCTACCCCTTCAGTGGCAGAGGATCGCAGCGTGGCAGCCTACCCTTTCAGTAGCAGAGGATCGCAGCGTGGCAGCCTACCCTTTCAGTAGCAGAGGATCGCAGCATGGCAGCCTACCCTTTCAGTGGCAGAGGATCGCAGCGTGGCAGCCTACGCTTTCAGTGGCAGAGGATCGCAGCGTGGCAGCCTACCCTTTCAGTTGCAGAGGATCGCAGCGTGGCAGCCTACCCTTTCAGTTGCAGAGGATCGCAGCGTGGCAGCCTACCCTTTCAGTGGCAGAGGATCGCAGCGTGGCAGCCTACCCTTTCAGTTGCAGAGGATCGCAGCGTGGCAGAGGATCGCAGCGTGGCAGCCTACCCTTTCAGTTGCAGAGGATCGCAGCGTGGCAGCCTACCCTTTCAGTGGCAGAGGATCGCAGCGTGGCAGCCTACCCTTTCAGTTGCAGAGGATCGCAGCGTGGCAGCCTACCCTTTCAGTGGCAGAGGATCGCAGCGTGGCAGCCTACCCTTTCAGTGGCAGAGGATCGCAGCGTGGCAGCCTACCCTTTCAGTGGCAGAGGATCGCAGCGTGGCAGCCTACCCTTTCAGTGGCAGAGGATCGCAGCGTGGCAGCCTACCCTTTCAGTGGCAGAGGATCGCAGCGTGGCAGCCTACCCTTTCAGTGGCAGAGGATCGCAGCGTGGCAGCCTACCCTTCAGTTGCAGAGGATCGCAGCGTGGCAGCCTACCCTTTCAGTGGCAGAGGATCGCAGCGTGGCAGCCTACCCTTTCAGTGGCAGAGGATCGCAGCGTGGCAGCCTACCCTTCAGTTGCAGTGGATCGCAGCGTGGCAGCCTACCCTTTCAGTAGCAGAGGATCGCAGCGTGACAGCCTACCCTTTCAGTTGCAGAGGATCGCAGCGTGGCAGCCTACCCTTTCAGTTGCAGTGGATCGCAGCGTGGCAGCCTACCCTTTCAGTAGCAGAGGATCGCAGCGTGGCAGCCTACCCTTTCAGTGGCAGAGGATCGCAGCGTGGCAGCCTACCCTTTCAGTGGCAGAGGATCGCAGCGTGGCAGCCTACCCTTCAGTTGCAGTGGATCGCAGCGTGGCAGCCTACCCTTTCAGTAGCAGAGGATCGCAGCGTGACAGCCTACCCTTTCAGTTGCAGAGGATCGCAGCGTGGCAGCCTACCCTTCAGTTGCAGAGGATCGCAGCGTGGCAGCCTACCCTTTCAGTGGCAGAGGATCGCAGCGTGGCAGCCTACCCTTTCAGTGGCAGAGGATCGCAGCGTGGCAGCCTACCCTTTCAGTTGCAGAGGATCGCAGCGAAGCATGTTGCCAGCAGAGGAGAGCAGGACCACAGCGCTATTGCATGGCAGACACCGGAAGGAGGGTCGAGGCGTTTGACATCACAGCGCTCGGGCGTGCTCCTCCCCGTACCTCCGAAGCTCGTGCGCGCACACACCATCACGTGGCTGCCACCTTCACTATCCTGTTTGGCCGCCCGCGCACAGCTTTTTCGCCCTCCCGCGCACAGCGTCTGCCGGCCCGCGCACCCAGGTTTCGCCGCATGCCGCTTGCGCCCCCCTAAATAATCTTGCGACACCTTGCCCCCCCAGGTTGCGCACCACTGCATTCAATCACAGCACACACACTCAATTACAACACACATACTCAATCACAACACACAATCACAACCAACACAGACAACACACACTCAATCACCGCACACACAGCACACACAATCACAACAGACAGACACAACATACACAAATACATACTCAATCACAACACACACACACAACACACTCTCAATCACAACACACACACACACAACACACTCAATCACAACATACAGACACACCACACACTCAATCACAATCAACACAGACACAGCACACACATACACAGTCATAATCATAAGTCACACACTTTCACCTGGGTAGGGGGGCATGCTCCGATCCCCCATGCTGCTGAAAACTGGGGCGGGAAACAGACAGGAAGAGACGGAGGGCTTGTCAGTGTGCATAAAGAAGCCCCGCCCCCTCTGCAAGCCCCGCCCCCTCTGCAAGCCCCACCCCCTCTGCAAGACACAGAGCAGAGAAGCAGCCTCAGCACTGAGCTTCTTGGCCGCCCGCGCACAGCTCTGCCCGCCCCCAGGTTTCCCCGCACGCAGCCCGCGCTCCCCCCTAAATAATCTTACGCGCCCCCCAGTTTGCGCACCGCTGGCATAGTAGGAACTTTTTAAAAAAAAATGTGTGCTCCACATGCAGTGTATAACATTGGCTACAGTTCTTTTGCATTTAGGACATTTTTTTTTGCAGACGTGCTCTATGTCTTAAATTTAAATTCTCTCATATCTGCAGTGAGAGTAAATTTGTGGATCTTACTGTGTATCCATGGAATTCTCAAGGGCTAATCTATTCAAATACCTTCAGTCCATCTAGAGCAGTGTTTTTCAAACCTCTTCTCCTCGTGATACACGACCATACCATGTTTTGGGAATAACCTATGCACCCTCATCCAGGTGAATGCGCTATTCTGTTTTTGCATATGAGTACAATGTTGGGTGGTTGCGGCTGCGAGGCACAGGGAGGAGACGTGTGGATAACACTGACTAAGAGAGGGTGCTACTCCAGAGATGTTCAGCTGTATCAGTCTGTGATAAGGGATGCAGTGTATCCACATCTCACAAAGACCGAAATAATGCTATGTAGTTATCTGTAGAGTTCTGGTCAGGTCTCCGTCAGTGGCTGAATGTTGTGTCTTACGTGTAAATACATGAGGAAATTCCGATTAGGGAGAGAATATTTCTTTCAAAAACTCAAGACAAAATGGTGCGTTTGTTCTTAAGAGGATGTCTAATGTTTCGGATCCTCTTATTAAACAATATAGTAAATTGAAGTTCCCTTCAATCAAAATGATCAGAAAAATACCCGAAGGAAATGCCTCTTTTGACCAAATTAGTCATTCTTTGTTTCTTGCTATTAAATGAAGCATAATATTGTTGGACCTGTTCTCCATATTTAGTTTAGCATGTTCAGTTTCTGTGAAATGAGTTTCCTATACAACTTGACGTATCAGATTGCAATCTTTTTTAAATGTGTACAGATTTTTTATTTTTTTTTCTCAGCAGGTGCATTTATTCATTTTACTTTCCTGGAGGGGAATTTTGTTGAACCCATCATACCCCTGTAGATAAATAAAAGTTTGAAATATATGCAAATTGACCCAAATAGCATTGCTGCTACTTCAATGGTCAGCAGATACGGTCAGCTGAATAATTTCTATAGTGAAGGATGTATCCCAAGCTGGAGCATTTTCCTATGAGAATCGATTAGACTTATATACAAGACCTGTGTGTGTGTGTGTGTGTGTGTGTGTGTGTGTGTTTATACACACACAAACACACGTTAAGGAACATACGGCATATTCTGCTTTAGCATTACATTATTGTCTGTTTGATTGTGAGTCGTCGGTGTGCAACATGGTTTTATTTGCCTGTTCTGGTGACGGCCTTGGTTCCATCTTCAAAGACTTTCAATATTGCAGGGTAGATGAGTGCGATCTTTGTTTCTAAAACAGATTTTCTTCTGTCATTCTACGGTTAAAACGCTAATGCATGCCCCTATCCTCTCCGTCTGGATTATTGTAGCATACTGCTAACACACCTCCCTGCCTCACAACTGTCTCCTTTGCAATCTATCCAAAATTCTGCTGCTAGAATAAAACTCACTTTCTTCCAAAACAGTCTCTGCTCATCTCCTCCTTAAGGCTGCGTCCAGGGTGAATCCAGCCGGGCGGAGGCGCGCTGAGGCTGAGGGAAAGCGGGTGCTTTCCCTGGCCTTATACCGCGTGTGCCGTCGGGGGGGGGGGTGGGGGTGGGGGGGGCTGTGACGTCACGGAGCTGGTTCGCCCTCATTGGGCGAACCACTCACATGATCGGCCCTGCGCTCCGGCGAGCGCAGAAACTAAAAATTTGGTAAGACCTACGCTTGCGGAAGCGTGCGCGATCCCCTGCTAAAGCCGCTCTCATTGCAGCTGCAGGGGCTCACTGCCGAGCAGCAGCGCGCCGCTGACCATGCCCGAGGCCTAAATCTCTCTCCTTGCTTCCCACCACATTTTGGATCACCACAAAGTTCACCTCCTTACCTTTTTTAAGGCTTTGCACTAATCTGCTCCTCCCTAGGCTACACTTATGGTGCCAGCGACGCAACGGTAATGGCAACATCAGGCTGCGGTTGCTGGAAAAATCAAATTGAGATGACTTCCAGCGATCGCGACCAAACCATCGTGTCGCGCTTACTAGAAGCGCACGCGACGGCGGCAATGCATTTGTTTTGACGTGACGTCGATGTCGCCGGCACTATAAGCGCAGCCCTACATATCAACTTTGATCTGACTATGGCCCTGCTCGTCTCCTGTCCACCCTTTCACCTCTACTGCTCTCTCGCCTTAAACCCTTTCCCCTATCTGCCCCTTACCTGCGGAACTCCCTCACACTCAGTATATGCCAAGTACCCTCTCGCCCCACCTTTAAGACAAACCTTAAAACCCATCACTTAAATGAATCATCCCAATAAGCAAAGATAACCCCCGGCCGGGAGAAAAACGCCATGCAATGCATCGTGGAACTGCCGGAAAGTGAGCTGAAACTGCTGGGTCACTAAAAAAATACTTAATTTGATCATCAGAGCATACAAAAAATAGCAAATTCCTCATGGAGGATCACTCTGACGCGTTTCATGCCCTTACGGCACTTTGTCAAAGTTTGTTGTGATCAGGGGGTGGGGGGGTGGGGGGGAATGGAGTTGTGAACAGGGGTTGGGGGGAACGGCGATGTTGAACGGGGGGGGGATGGCGTTGGGAACGACGTCGTGAACGGGGGTTGGGGAACGGAGCTGTGAACGTGGGGGGGGGGAACTGAGCTGTGAACGTGGGGGGGGGGGAAACAGCTGTGAACGGGGGGGAGGGGAAACTGAGCTGTGAACGGGTTGGGGGAAACGGAGCTGTGAACAATGGGGTGGGGAACGGCGTTGTGAACGGGGGGAACGGAGCTGTGAACGGGGGGGGAACGGAGCTGTGAACAATGGGGTGGGGAACGGAGCTGTGAACGGGGGGGAACGGAGCTGTGAACGGGGGGGAACGGAGCTGTGAACGGGGGGGAACGGAGCTGTGAAGGGGGGGGTAATGGAGCTGTGAACGGGGGTTGGGAACGGAGCTGTGAACGGGGGTTGGGAACGGAGCTGTGAACGGGGGTTGGGAACGGAGCTGTGAACGGGGGTTGGGAACGGAGCTGTGAACGGGGGTTGGGAACAGAGTTGTGAACGGGGGTTGGGAACAGAGTTGTGAACGGGGGTTGGGAACAGAGTTGTGAACGGGGGTTGGGAACAGAGTTGTGAACGGGGGTTGGGAACAGAGTTGTGAACGGGGGTTGGGAACGGAGCTGTGAACGGGGGGGGGTAATGGAGCTGTCAACGGGGGTTGGGAACGGGGGTTGGGAACAGAGTTGTGAACGGGGGTTGGGAACGGAGCTGTGAACGGGGGTTGGGAACAGAGTTGTGAATGGGGGTTGGGAACGGAGCTGTGAACGGGGGTTGGGAACGGAGCTGTGAACGGGGGTTGGGAACAGAGTTGTGAACGGGGGTTGGGAACAGAGTTGTGAACGGGGGTTGGGAACAGAGTTGTGAACGGAGCTGTGAACGGGGGTTGGGAACAGAGTTGTGAACGGGGGTTGGGAACGGAGCTGTGAACGGGGGGAGGGAACGGAGCTGGGAACGGGGGGGTGGGGAACGGCGTTGTGAACGGGGGGGGTAACGGAGCAGTGAACGGGGGGTGGGAACGGAGCTGTGAACGGGGATGGGAATGGAGCTGTGAACGGGGGTTGGGAACGGAGCTGTGAACGGGGGGTGGGAACGGAGCTGTGAAAGGGGGGTGGGAACGGAGCTGTGAACGGGGGGTGGGAACGGAGCTGTGAACGGGGGGTGGGAACGGAGCTGTGAACGGGGGGTTGGGAACGGAGCTGTGAACGGGGGGTGGGAACGGAGCTGTGAACGGGGGGTGGGAACGGAGCTGTGAACGGGGGGTGGGAACGGAGCTGTGAACGGGGGGATGGGAACGGAGCTGTGAACGGGGGGGTGGGGAACGGGAGCTGTGAACGGGGGGGTGGGGAACGGAGCTGTGAACGGGGGGGTGGGGAACGGCGTTGTGAACGGGGGGGTGAAAAGAGCTGTGAACGGGGGGGGGGAAACGGAGCTGTGAACGGGGGGGGGGGAAACGGAGCTGTGAACGGGGGGGGGGAACGGAGCTGTGAACTGGGGGGGGAAACGGAGCTGTGAACGTGGGGGGGGGGAAACGGAGCTGTGAACAACGGGGTGGGGAACGGCGTTGTGAACGGGGGGGGGACTGAGTTGTGAACGGGGGGACGGAGCTGTGAACGGGGTGGGGAACGGCGTTGTGAACGGGGGGGACGGAGCTGTGAACGGGAGGGGGGAACGGCGTTGTGAACGGGGGGGGGATGGAGCTGTGAACAACGGGGTGGGGAACGGCGTTGTGAACGGGGGGGGGACGGAGTTGTGAACGGGGGGTGGCCGCATTCAAATGCAGGGGGGGGCTTGATTGCTGTGAACGGGGCAGAGAGGGGAAGGGGGAGAGAGAGAGGTGAATGGGGAGCGGAGACAGAGGGGGAGCGGGAAAATTACATCCCGGGCAACGCCGGGTATATCCGCTAGTTAGTAATAAAAGGTAGATAATCATTGTTTGAAATAGATTCTTGAACTCCGAAAACTCTTATATTGTTTCTCTTTGTTAACAAGTACACAGATTCCCACCAAGCTCTGAGAAACCCCAAACATTACCACATTGTGTGTGTGTGTGGGTGCTAGTGGGCGTGGCTAAATGTATACAACAAAAACAAAGATGCCCAAAGCTACTTCCAATGTGACAAAAATACAGTGCAATACCTATATATCTCTTGTAAAAGGGTCATTTAGTTTAAGCCTTTGGCCAAAGCGTCTTAAGCCTGCTGCCATTGTTTTTCCAGGTCATTTAACTTGACTCCTACATCCTGATTCTCTTTTAGAAGATCATTCCTTCAAAGAAAAAAAGCTCAGAGCCTATCTTACCATAAATGTATTACTTGCATAACATAGTAACAAGATATTCTGGGAGGCCCTGGCCTACGGGCGGAGTCTGACCTCTAACACAGCCATCCTGTTTGCCTGCCTCCCGGAAGTCTTTGAGAATATTGTAAAAGGAAAGTCTTTTGCAGAACACTTGTGAGGATTTAAAAGCTATTGATATGTTCTTCCATAAAGGGAAAGCATGTTATGAGTGAGGATTATTACCTAAACTGCAACAGCTGCTGAAGTTCCAATCTTCCTAGTGAAAGGCAGGGACCTAAATGACTCTGTAACTAGTACTGTGATTCATTGGTACATGAGAATAAAGCGTTGGTCCTCACTGTGGATAGTAACGTGGCTCCTAATCGTTTTGGAGGAACATGGTCAATAACATTAATCCAAAATTCTCATGGCATTGGTTCCAACAAAATGTTTCAGCAGGGAGTCACTTGTCACCGTTGTTAACAGACTTCTTACCTGTTCTTGCCACTTACTTTTTCTCACAAACCTATTCAAGTAAATAAAGTACACATTTTCTCACATTATTGTAATCGATTTTACGCTCCTTACCGGGACAAACTCCAGTGTAATTGGGGGTTTTCCAAGCGCTATATTAGGTATTTTAAGACACTTGGATGAAAACTGGGATACATGACCTGGCTATTTTTGGTGATTCTTTAGTAGTTGATTTTAAGAATTGATCATTAAGTGGAATCACCCAATTCCCAAAAACACCTAATTGTTTTTAGCCAGGAAATGTTTGTCTTTTTTTTTTTCCAGAGAAATCCATAACAAATAATAAACACAGTTCTTTTTGTGTTAGCCTGTAATAGTTTCATTGTAACCTGTTTTGAGTTTTTGGTGAGGGGTATGATGAGCACTGCTTGCCCCTGCCAGCATTGCGGATTATGACACCCATGGATATTAATCCCTGTGTGTAGTAGGTGTCTGTGGTTCCAGGGGACAGAATCTCCACTTCCTGAGGGAGTGGTTAGGAACACAAGTCTGTGCACAGGTGGAATCTGACCTGCTCTTATCAGGGTGGTACAGCATGGAAATGTTCCAGTAGATTGTGCTATAGCGGGTAATCGTAACTCATGCTGTGCAGTTGTAAGGGTATGAACACACGCCATATATCACCATGCACACAGGCATTCTCCTTACGCTTTTTCATTGTATATATTTGGCTCTGTGAGTACTTTATGGTCCTAAAATTAAAGCGTTTAGCCTCTGATCAAATGCGGTCATCTTCCAATAACATCGGCATGATTTTAAAACTCAAAGTTTTTGTGTTTTTTAGGTACACAAAACTTGGATATGCTGGAAATACAGAACCACAGTTCATCATCCCATCATGTAAGTATCTCTGTAGAATTGTTTGTGTGTAAAAAGTCCCGGATGTCTAAAATGTCCCCCCATACGTATTGTTACAACTTTCAGAGTACAGGCAGTCCTCATTTTTCCAACAGAATGCGTCCCGCAAACCCGTGTCTGATGCGGTACAGTCGGAAAGCGGGACCCATGTTAACCGGCTGCGGTTTCCGTCAGATACACGAAAACGGCGGCGGATAATTCGTTTTTGGATGGCATTATGCGCTGTCGTAAAACACATCAGACGGAAAGCGGGACGTTGTAAAGTGAGAACTACCTGTAATAGACAGTCTGTCTGGAACACAACAGATCTGTTTGTGATACTTTGTTGCCAAAGCGCAGAGCTCAAAATGGTGTGAAAGATAGGATCTGTTACAAAAGAAGTGGATGTGACTTTCTAAATGGTTGCTGTAACAGCCAAAGGATGATCAGTACAGTAAAAAAAAAAAAACATTAAAAATGCCATTAGGAGTTCAAAATAAGAATGCACACAGTGTACTTATACTACATAACTGATTTATTTAAAACAAAAAAAACGTAGGGTTTTGCTACTTTCACTTTCCCATTTTACTTTTGGTCGTCGTCTTGGTGTTTTTAATATTTTGGGAACCAGACGAGTATCAACAATGATAATTTTTTCTTGTGGTGTCTCCCACTGCCATTTTAATTTTTCACCCTTTTGGTAATCTCAGACTTTTGTTTGGTTTCAAATCCATTCATTCTTTTTTCCTCTCTCTTTTGAAATGTTTCAATTATCTTTGTATTTAGGGTCCAAGTTTTATATCCATGCGTGAGCACAGGCCGAATACACTGGTCGAAAATGTTCCTCTGGAGGCACATGGAAGGGTCCCTTGAAACATTTTGTTTCCTTTTTCTTCCTAATCTAATGTCTTGAACGATTCTTGCAGTGTTGCTGCGAAAACCTTTTGAAAAAATAAAATTGTGTTTGCAGTGCTAATGCTTAAACAAATATAGTAAAATCTATACTAAAGTGATCACAAAAAAAACAAAAAACCCTTTTATTATATACAAGAGCTAGGCCGCCTGGAAACTGACGGATACAGATCAACAATAGAACACACAAAAACACAATATAACCGCACCTAGATAAATAAACCCATACAACACTTAAGGTGATCTCTGATCAAATATCAGTCCAGTCCTTAGTGTCCAAACAATGTCCAAACAATGTCCAGACCAACGGGTCTGCGATCGGAGCATCAGTGATCATGACGTCGGTGTCTGGACTCTGGAAGCACAGCGTGGCGCTTTCGATTGGGATCCAGCACAGAGGGAGAGATAAAACTGCACAGAGGGAGAGATAAAACTGCACAGAGGGAGAGATAAAACTGCACAGAGGGAGAGATAAAACTGCTTATTACGCTTTTTAACAACTGCCCGGTCGTGAGTAGGATTCCAATTTTACATTTGTCGGATGGGAACTTCACAGCTCATGTTCTCTACTTTTTAGACAATTGTTTTCTTTTTCGTGATTCTTTATTATTAAATAGTACTAGCTTCTCAGCTATTCTGTGTTGTGTGTTTGTATGTTAGTGTGTCTAGTCATTGTTTGATAGATAGTGATTTGTATATGAGTGTTGCACTATGATTGTTTTTTGTGTTTGCCTCCACATTGTGTGATGCATCTGAACATTGTTTGGACACTAAGGACTGGACTGATATTTGATCAGAGATCACCTTAAGTGTTGTGTGGGTTTATTTATCTAGGCGCCGGTTATATTGTGTGTTTGTGCGAAAACCTTTTGTGACATGGTGTCTCCCTGCCGCATTCACTTGTTGATCCTTATCTTATATTTTCATGTAATTAATGGTAATGTGGCATTCTTGTAAATGTTCAGAGAGAAAAAGACTGCACCTGTACTCAAACCTAGATTTGTGATATGATTTTAACCATAAAACTCACATTTTCAGATTATGCATTTTAAAATAAGGATAAAGTAGGGAAAAAGTTGTTTAAAATAACTTCCTGTTCCCTACATAGCAGTGGGTACTAATTGTGATTAGCTCCTCCCTCAGCGTAGGTAGGACAGGAAACTGCTGGTATATAAACCCCTCCCTTTCCCTTGTCTTTGTCCTACAGAATAACTTCTAGGTGAATCCCTGGGTAGTAAAATGATTGTAATACAAAAGAGAGTGACTAACAATGTAGCCAAGATTGTTGTCTGTATGCTCTATCTTTGATGCAGTACTTCTGGGGTTCAGTCGGAGGAAGGGTCTCCCAAAACAACCAATGACCGTTTACTGCATAAGAGGAAGGTGGCTAAGAAAGCCAGAATACTGTCTGGACGGCTTGTAGTAAGCCAGCGCTTGAAGCAAATAAATTATGCAGAGTGCTTGTCTGCAGCCAGGGGCCAAAGACAAGATTTTCTACTCTCCTATCCTGGATGAATGATACAGTCTCATTATGGAATCCTCTGGTTCAGACAACTAAACAAATCCAGAAGAGATCAAGGTCCCAAACAAGCCTGGATAGGGGAGGGGCATCTTCGTCGGTGGAGTCTGAGGTGCTACAGCAGTACTTGGAAGGAGAGTACTGCGATTCATCTGATCGTGAAGTATTAAATGAAGTCTAAATTTAATTTTCTATCTGGTTAATTCACTGATAAAAGCATTGCAACAGATCCGAGAGCTAGAGGTTCCAGAGAATGAGCGCTTAAAAGGAGATTAACTTTTCCAAAGGACGACAAAGTTTTCCATTACATTCAGTTATAAAGGAAATTAGAGGTTGAATGCAATCGTCCTGATAAGAAATTGGTCACCTCAGAGACATTTTCTAAGATGTATCCCTTCTTGCACAAAAGTCAAAAATTAGGAAAATACCCCAAAGGTGGACGCTGCAATCACGTGTATTGCAACAAAGACCACATTCCCAGTGGAGGATGCTGTGTCATTTCGTTCACAATGGATCGAAGGGTTGAGTGTCCTGAAGAAATCTTTTCTGGCAGCATATCTTGCTTGCAAACCTGTAGTAGCAACAGCTTCATTTTGCAGAGCCTTAAGAATGTTGCTAGGCATTCTGGAAGAGGTGTTGGAAAGCGGTGTCAAGAGAACCTCCATTCTGTCAGCATCAGAAATCAAGATGGCGACTGACTGACGCATCATTGGACTTGTTGTACCTGTCGGCAGGTAGCATGGCCCTGTCAGTGGCAGTAAGAAGAGCGTTTTGGCTAAGACATCTGATAGCAGATTCGTCTGGCAAGAACAACTCTTGCTAAATTCTTGAGCATTTTCTTGTACTTTCAGCAGCATATCAAGAGTTTTGTTAGGAGTTTTTCTACTTCCCCAACTTCTTTCAAGATTTCAGTTGTAATGCCATCCTGCCAGGGAGTCTTTATGGATTTTTTTATTTTACCACTTCCACAAGGACACATGGTACATCCATTGGTGGTTTCTTCTCGCCTGTGTCCTCTTCTAGATTATGCCCTATGTTATCTCTGTAAACGTGCAATTTAATGCAGAAGTCCTGGACTCCTTTTTATGATAAGTGCACAGTCTTTTAGTATTAATCCATCTTGTTTGAGTGCAATGGTTTACTTTTTTCAAACCATAAATTGTTGCATTGTTTTTGATTTTATATTCAATAGTCTTCATCATATCTTCAATCACGTGTTTCGTGTTGGGATATAATCAATTTCATTCTTTATTCTGTTAGGCCCACTCAATTTCCGTTTTCTATTTGGATTCTTCTTGAAGAATGGAATCATGATATTGAAGTTTTTACATTCTACAAATTCTACCTATCTGTTCTCACATTCTTTACTGTTGCTGTAACCATACTTGCCAACTGATGCTTCGTCTTTTTCCTGGGCACCACACTTTGTATTGAAATGTCCCATAATGATCTTGAGGTGACAATTTCTGTTAAATTGGTTGATTTCATGGTAGAAATATTCCACTTCATTGTCTGTGACTTGATGTTGGAACATATACTTAGATTTTTTTGAAGCCTGTATCTGTCAACAGAATGACTATTCTGGCTGCTCTTTCCGATGCGCTTTCATACTCCACTATGTTTCTCCATCTCTTGATAATGATAAAGCCTACTTAACTGATTCATCCATTACCTGTATCTCTTTTAATGTGTCCACTTTCGATCTCAATAAGGCCTTCATCTTTTCATCTAACTTTACTAAGGGCAGCAATATGCCATTTAATCTTTTTAAGTTAATCTTCCAGTTCTTGCAGTGGTGCTTCACTGGAGAAAGTCTGGCAGTTGTCGGTAGCCAAATTTTAGATTTGAATGACCGGTTTTGTTTAACCTCCAGGGATTCTTAGTGCCTTTTGGCCTTCCGGCCTTCTTCCTGAATGCTGTCAAGACCAGGGGCAGTCCTGTCTCCAGAGAATGAGGGCCATTGCTTTTTGGTGTGTTCCATATTTGCGAGTTGAGGCCAGGTCTGGCCTCGGCCTTTGCGGGGTCCAAGGCGGCATGTTGACAGCAGGGCCCCCAGGTGGAAGTACTTACCTGCAGTCCCGAGTGATTCCTTGAAGAGCATCCCTCCTCTTGCAGCATCATGACAATGCAACACTGCAGTCGGAGGGACGCTCCGGAGAAGGTAAACGCCATCTCTGCTACAGTTTGTTAAACCAAGACCATGTTTAGGGGGTTACTTAGTGTAGTATCCCCCCCACCAACTATTGCTAATGGAAAACCATTTTGAGCACATTTTCATGTTTATTTTTTATTGCCAAAAATGTGGTTTCAAATGTGCGAAAACACACAATTTTTAGGAGTAGCCAAGGGCCACTGCAGGGCAATGAATGGATAATTTGGGGGGATTATTCATAAGTAATAACATAAAGCGTTTTAAAACTGAAGTATAAAACTTGAACGTTTGACTATACATTGTCTACATTTTAGGTTAATGTTGGAAGCAAATCTTGTGAGCTTTACTTGTTACAAAATCTGCTCTAAAGGTCACTGTAGTCCATTTCGCGCGCAATGTCATTCTCAATCGACAAAATGCCCTAGTTGCTGGCCCGTTCCTGAAGCATCTTTGGCGCATGTACGTTTTTATAAGTTTTAGCTTAAAAACAACTAATTTCCTTTAGATGCCACAGGGACCGGAATAGTCGGAAGAATTCTAAGAGCAATGTACGTGTTTGGGAAGTCTGTATATCGCTGGCTTGTTGTAAAAAATTGCTAAATCTTAACTGGGTCTTTTGTAAAGCGGTGCTGGAATGATACGGGTTTCAACGCTTCCAGTTCTTCTGCAAGCATTAAACCATCAAGATCCTGATTTTCATCCCTAGGAATTCTTTCCAGAAATGTACTGCACTTCAGTAAATCTGACACTTGCAACTCGAAAAATGTATATAGGAAACCACATGATTCCTGATGTGTTTTTAGTTGCTCAAAGCGGCTGTCCATGCAATAACATGCAATAGCCGTGTCAATTCTGGTTAAAATAATTTATGCGGAATGCAATCTGTGCATCGATCAATGGCTCATCCTCCGCTTTATATGCAAACATTTGCTTTCTGTTGCGCACTCGTCACTTGGAATACTGATTCCATTTCCAAATCATTAGCAATTGTTTTTGCAGAAAACCGTCTTTTCTGCAAGATTCCAAACATTACCAAGTCTGCTCCTTACTGTTAGGCTAAGGCCCCGTTGCACGCGTCCTCATGGCTGTCTTGCTTGCCGGTGGCGCGTGCAACTCACTGCACCGCGATCTGCGGTCTGCAGGAAACTTTTTTCGGAGCGCAGGGAGGGGGGCGTGACCAAACGGGTCGGGTGGGCGGGGCCATGACGAGGGGGGTGCGGCCATGACGTGTGTCCGTGTGCTGGAGTGGAATATAACATTGACATATCTCCACAGTTTAATCAGGTGCTGTAAAGTCCCGTCCACCGCGCCCCCCCTTCTCTCCCCCCTCCTCTCCTCCAGTTTGCCCTGAAGCCGGGCCCCGTCCCCCAGGCCCTGCATGTAAATGAGCGTGAGGATAGGCAATAGTAAATACATGTGTCCCGCTCCCCGCAGCCTCCCTGCTCCCTGAAGCCTCCTCTCCTCATTGCCAGGGGTTCCCCCCCCCCGTGCATCTGCTTACACTGCAGACTATGAGGAGAGAGTCTCTGGGAGGGAGCAGGGGGGCTCCCTAGGTGCTGCAGCTGCTTTCCCTCTCCTCCCCGCTCCCTGAAGCCTCCCCTCCTCATTGGCTCACAGCCACACCACGTCACGCGTCGCCGCTTTGGATTACAATTCTCTTGTATCCCCTGGCGGCTGACGTGTCACAGCGTGTAGTGAGCCCTGCAGGGAGGAGGGACTGGGACCGGCTCGGGAGGGCACCATCACATGGTGAGTAGCGCTCACGTGTCCGCCCGCGCCGCCGGGCGCAGCGGGTCCCAGCCCTTACTAAAGCTTGCCAATTCAGCTGAGTTGCTTTGTAATTCTTTGCTTATAAAATTAAATTGAAACAAAATTTCATAGAAAAAAACCACGGCATCGATGAAGCTGAAGTTCTTTGCATAGAGATTCTTCCTCGCTTAGAGTTTGCAGATCGTTTGTTTGAGCTGCAACTTAAAAAAGTGCTTTCACACTTTAAACTCTGCTTTCCCCTCGGGTTTTCACGGAGAGATTTGGAATATACTTGCAAAAAATAATCCATTGCTTAGTTGAGGCAGAAAATAACACGCATGCTCTGAATTACACCAAAAAATGACATTGCTTCAAGTTTTTGCCATATCACAAAGAAGCAGGGGATGGCTATGACAGAGGGAGTGCAAAATGCCCTTTAATTTATCTGCAAAAGACACGCTTGTGCACCCCCTTCATGTTAGCACCGTTGACGTAGGCTTGACCTTGAATATCTGAAACATCTAGGTCTAATCTTTTCAGCGCTGGCACTAAAACATAAAGTAGGTGTGTGCCGGTACTTTCTTATACCTCCAGAAAATGTATGAGGTGCTCATGAATTCCTGTTAGAACATCTGACTGTCTATCTCTGATGTATCAAATGATCAGTGACATCTGTACCTTGTGGCTCTGGTCCTGTGTACAATCAAAAATCGCAGAAAAATAAAGGCGTACCCCGGTTTAAGAACACTCTTTGTACACTCGCGAGTAAGGACATATCGCCCAATAGGCAAACGGCAGCTCGCGCACGCGCCTGTCAGCACGTCCGTAGCTCCCTACCTGTACTGAAGCTGTACGCAAGCGGGGAGACTATAGAGCCTGTTACAAATGCGTTATTTACATCAGTTATGCACGTATATGACTTTTGAAGTACGGTACATGCATCGGTAAGTGTAAAAAGGTAGTGCTTCACTTTAAGTACTTTTTCGCTTTACATACATGCTCTGGACCCATTGCATACGTTACTGCTCGGTATGCCTGTATGTTGCTGATTTTTATTCTGCCCACAATGGTTTGGCTCTCCTTATTACACACCAATGAGAAGTTCATTTTTAATTCACGTTCCCAAGTATTGATTGTGAATTTTATTTTGCAGTTTTCTTCTTGCTTGTTCTTGCATAACAGAGTAACATTTCGCCAGAAATTCTACCAACCCCAAAAAGTTTCCATTTGTGAGACTGCTGTAGTTTGTCTGCTGAACCACGAAAAGCCACGTTGTGCTTCGCCAGAACCTAGACAATGGCTTTAAGCCTTTCGAAGACACTAAGCCAGCAAGCTTTTTTTTTTTTTTACTGTTGAAAAACAATTTGTGGTTTTGCTTGTCTTATCGTGCATTCCTTCTTTTTTTTTTTTTAATAGTTGGTCTAGTTCAAACCGCTACAAGATAGTTGTCATACACCCCTTTGACTTTTTGAGATCAGATAGACGCCCACTTGCATTTTTCTAGCCACAAAACTCATTGAGTTCTAAAGCCATGATGCAGTTGCCAAAGACTTTTGAACAGAAATAAACCATTCGGTCTGTTGTAGAATAATATAAGCCACTGGAGGTTGACAATTTCTCAGTTTGGCATAGGTCCTTTGCAATAAGTTGTAGAAAATATTCATCCATTTACATCTGTTGGAAAGTCTTCAATATTTCTTGGTCCTTTGACAACAATGGACACCATTGCATCCATGCCAACGTACGGTGCCCCATGCATTGCATTTACTGGAGCAAAGCTTTTTTCTATTTCAGTTTCTTCACGTTTGGTACTTTCACTAGTACGGGGAATCGGGCGTTTGTGTCTTCACTCTGTCACTTCTTCTTTGGAAGAGTTAGTATTATCAATACTGTATCATTGTACATTTCTGCTGAAGTATCATTGTTGCCAACTTTGGACCCAAGGTGTCTGCTGCTACTGCTACTACAGCTCAACCCAGTTACAATGCGGATCCGCTTATAACGCGGTGTGAGCATGGCTCCCAATAAATGAGTCACACACAAGTACATTTATTATACTGTACCATACAAATACAGCACCTGTATACTGCTGCTAAGGGAGGCGCGCTCTTGCCCAGTCACGTGGGTGGTGCAGCGTGCTCTGGTGACGTCTGGCCGGCTGTGCGACATCTGGTGGATGCCGGGGGTCGGACTTCAGGAAGTTGAGCTGGCTGAGCGTGCTGCTGTTGCCCCATGTCCGTGGTGTCTGATCCCCAGCACGCTGCAAAGCTGCTCTCGGTAAGTCCTGCATGGGGGTGCCGCTGCGCCGCCGGGGCTGGGAGAGTTATCCCAGCTCTCCCACTCCGGTGGACGCAGAACCCCTGATCGCGGCCATTTTTTTTGCGATCCGCTTATAACGCGGTCCCATTATGTGGACCCCAAGCACTGCGTTATAACGGGGTTCAGCTGTACTCCCTGCATTTTCTATTGCACGTCCACTCAAATTCCTCTGTTTTATAATGTTTGCAGAAACAAGTAAATTGGGATGGTCATCATAATGGGTTGGTTTCTGGAGTGATGGCATATTGTTCAGATGTTGCAGAGTTTTGACCTTTTTGCATGACAAACCTGTCGAGATCCGGCCAACGTCCTATTGTGTGCATCTTTAGTTGCTTTAAACTTTGTTTCTTCTCTGCAATTTTTATACTTTCTGCCATACTCGCACCCCCTCTCTACGGTGGCATACTCGCACCCCCTCTCTTCGGTGCCATACTCGCACCCCCTCTCTACGGTGGCATACTCGCACCCCCTCTCTACGGTGGCATACTCGCACCCCCTCTCTTCGGTGGCATACTCGCACCCCCTCTTTCGAGAAGCGGTACGACACCTGCCGGTCCGGGGGCCTCGCTCTCCCCCCATCTCCCCCTTCCGGTCCGGGGGCCTCGCTCTCCCCCCATCTCCCCCTTCCAGTCGGGCAGAAGTTAGCACCTTCACACTACCTCTCAATACGCTGCCACAACCTTAGGAGTTCTGTCATCTGTTTACTGGAAAAAAATGTCATTGACACAAAAACCCAATATAGCAAAATGTGGCTGGAAATAAGACTAATCTCTTTTAAAATGTACTAGGTTCAATTAGAGCCCAAAGACCGTACGTATTACTTTTTAGATTTAATATACATAAAGTGGTACTGTGCTTGGTTACAGAAAAGAATGTTACAAAGACATACAAAATGTAATAATGCAGACCGTTTCATAAAATAACAGGATAATTGAAAAACCTAGATACGTGACCACATACTAAATTTCTTCGAGGAGGGCTTGAAGTGGAAATATGAGAATCCACGTGTTTTGATTTAACACTCGTCTATTAATTCTAATTTGAATATCAAAATACAGGGTTTTTATTTTTATCCTCAAACTTTGCAATAGGACCAGAATAAGCCCATTCTCCCGGGCGTGCCTTATTTTCTCGCTCGTCCCTCTCCTGTGACATGACCGGTAGAGAAAATGAATCTGAGAATATTAAATACTCTAACTTTCTCCCTGTAACCCCCACAATAATGCTACCTTCATCAATGTGTTCACATGATTCTCCTGAAGGTGTGGATACCACTTTTGCCGACGCAATTTCTACTTTTGTAGAAGTAAACAGGTATCTGAGAGATGCACATAGATACCCGTTCATTTTTTATACTGATGCATCTGCCTGTGTGTGCCCGCTATCATGTCGTATTTTCCATTCCTGGGAATTCTATCAGATTTTAAATATATTATTTGGTAAATCTGTGGGGAAATTAATATTTAACTTTTGATCACTTCTGGCTAAGGAGAGTCCGTTAAGTTGATCAGCCATTGAACATTTGCCTGGCAGTCCAGTAGGGTCCGCATTCTCTGATCGTCAACTCGCTGTAAACATGGTGGTGGTTTTATTGCTTAATTACCACAATAAAATTCCAGATAATTTCACCAGTAACACAGAAAAATAGTTATTTTAAGACTCAACTTAACCCCTTTAGTTGCTGTATTGTTAATACAGCTTTACAGTAAAAGGCATTAACGTGACTAGAGAATGAAGCACTCAATATAAATGTTAAAAAGTTGGTATTTACTAGACTGCCTCAAGATTTGAGAAAAATATACCCAAATTATACAGTACGAGTTCAAACAAATCACCAACATTTCTATCAAGGGTTTTTTGGTAAGTCCCTGTGAGTGCTTGATTATTGTGTGCACGCACTTCTAGAGAGCATTTTCAGGGTTTACACAATTATAGTACATGTTGTCATTCCAGAGGTGTTTGATTTGTCTCTCGCAGGTATCGCCATCAAAGAGTCTGCCAAGGTTGGAGATCAGGCCCAGAGGCGTCTCATGAAGGGTGTAGATGACCTGGACTTCTTTATTGGGGATGAAGCAATAGATAAACCAACATATGCTACCAAGGTATCGGGCTGCTTATATAGCATGGAGTATCGGGTATCTGTATGTGCCCCATGTTTACGTAATACAGGGTTCAGTCTGTATAAAAGTAACATCTGTCTCTGGAAAAAAAAGTATGTGTGCGTTGTCCCTTTAAATCCTCTCCTAAGCATATTTCTCCTTGCTGCTCCCAATCTCCCGTGATCAGCGGGGCACTTTCAAACACATATACACACAAAAGGTGTGCAAGAAGAGAAAAAGCAGAGACTTAATTAATAACAAAATTATACTTTATATGTCAAATAATGAAAAACATATAACTTCCAAATTTAAAAGAAAAAAGATCTAGTAGATCAAATGGTCTGAGTACACACAAAAAGCATAAAGCTCTATACTGAGAAACCCCGTATCCAAAAAGTGTCCTTAGATGTTGAAAAGAAAAAAGTCCAGCTGCAGAGGTGAAATATAGCTACCAGCCTTAACTTTCAGTCGGCGTCCCCGTGGTGAACTCTGCTAGCAGCTTCCGGGTATCCGTCGTTACGTGTATCCCGTTAATGCCCTGACCTCACCAGAGTGTTTACAGTTGTTAGGCAGCAAATTGGACAGCTTACAAATTATTCATGTGTCAGGATCCCGATTGGCTAATATGTGTTTGAGCCAGGGTACTGAAATGAGTGCCATGGGATCCTAAGGCCAAGCCCCTGATGAAGTGTCAAGGCGATACGAAACGCGTTGTGGTGAGGTCAGGGCATTAACGGGATACACGTAACGACGGATACCCGGAAGCTGCTAGCAGAGTTCACCACGAGGACGCCGACTGAAAGTTAAGGCTGGTAGCTATATTTCACCTCTGCAGCTGGACTTTTTTCTTTTCAACATCTAAGGACACTTTTAGGATACGGGGTTTCTCAGTATAGAGCTTTATGCTTTTTGTGTGTACTCAGATCATTTGATCTACTAGATCTTTTTTTCTTTTAAATTTGGAAGTTTATATGTTTTTCATTATTTGACATATAAAGTATAATTTTGTTATTAATTAAGTCTCTGCTTTTTCTGTTCTTGCGCACCTTTTGTGAGTGTAAACATCTGTCTATTTGCTGGACCCATGGTGCTTGTATAACATGAAATAAAAGATACTGCTATGTACAGGACATGGCACGTCAGATTTGGGTGTTCATGTAACACGTTTGTATGAATAGAATATGTGCTATCAGATTGCTCTGTTTATATACTAGCAACAGATTTTAGTTACAGTAAGAACATGACATTGGCAGGAAATATTCTGTGATTTTGATTACTGAATTAAAAAATCAGTTTAAATTTGTACCCAGTATGCACGAAATTGTAACCAGCAGTTTGTTTGTAAATGATTTTAAAATAAACCACCTGAATTGTGATACTAAATTGGTTGTTTTTTTTTCTTCTTCCTCTTGTGGTCTGTCCTGTATCACAGTGGCCCATCCGACATGGTATAGTGGAAGACTGGGACCTGATGGAGAGGTTTATGGAACAGGTTATCTTCAAGTACCTGAGAGCAGAACCTGAAGATCATTATTTTCTGTTGGTGAGAATCATATTCCTCCTTTTAGAAGCAGTGCTGGTGTCAGATTTGCATTAATCATAATTTGCAAAGATTATCGTACCTACTATAGATTTGTTCTTTCTGCTGAGACTATTTCATTCTGAAAATATGAAGTCCTAAAAAAGTGCTCCAGCATAAAATTGGGTGTGAAAATCCATCTTTGATTTGCATAGATGTTGGCTTCCTTCCCCTTTAGTCTCATCCCTTAATACCTGAGCTGAATATGATTACAGCTCTCTGTGCCTGTATGTAGGTGCAGTTATTATGAAAGTAACATTATGTACAGCTGCACACTGCCCCCAATATGCAGTTTGTTTTTGTTTTTTATATATAAAGCTCTTACTGTTTATTGTATCTTTCCAACAGACAGAACCTCCCTTAAATACTCCGGAAAACAGGGAATATACAGCCGAAATAATGTTTGAATCTTTCAATGTTCCAGGATTGTACATAGCTGTTCAGGTATGTAGTAGTAATTTGTCTTCTATAGAAGGGCACAAGGTATTGTACCTTTTGGGAAACATTCGGTTATGATTTGGGATGTACCAATTTGTTTTCCAATTACAATGTGATGGTATGAGCATAAAAAAAATAAGGCATTAAGCGCATTTGTGGAATTTTGGGTTATTGACCTTTAAGTGGTTTGTAGGTACCTGTGTGAAATACAAATCGGCAATATAGTAATCCAGAACGGCAAAGCTTTAGCTCTCAAAATATCCTTAAAAATAAACCAGTTGGTTAATGTATTACCAGGAAGTATGCATGCGATAAATATCTAATTTACAAGATATGCCAAGTCCATTAGACTATATATTTTATTATCCATTACAGTATCTAATTTACTATCAGAATTACTTTGGATAAATATGAAGATATAGAGAATTTACAATCCACAAGTATTGGTTTAGATGGCATTATTGCGATCGATTTACTTTAATGTAAGTACTCTGTGATTATTACTTTCTGCTGTTTCTTTGGACTGTTGAGTTCTCATGCTTGCTGTGCTGCGCATTAAGGAAACAAGTCATTAACGAGCACTGTTTTTTTCTTTTAGGCTGTTCTTGCATTGGCTGCATCTTGGACATCCCGGCAGGTGGGAGAGCGGACCCTGACTGGCACGGTCATAGACAGTGGGGATGGTGTTACTCATGTTATCCCAGTGGTATGTATGGTCTGTTTTCATCTGATTTTAGGGGCTCTGACTGCTGTCAAAAACGCTGGTGTGTGCATACGTTAAGAATAAATTACGTGGAGAACTTGTACATTGGTGTTATATTTAAGTTCCTTGGCTGCAGTCTTATCACTGTCGCCCAGCATTCCCAAGCCGACACACGGCTTATTAAAGAGCTGGCATGAAAAAAGATTTCTAACCCGCACACCTCAGATTAAACTTCCGTTAATACTAGATGGTTGTTACAAGAAGAAAAATGAGAATCCCTAATATTATATAAGAAAATATGTTCTAAGTTTACTCGTTTATTTTAGGCTGTCTTCATTCTGACACGTAAATTAATATTTATTTTGGCAGACGTGATTCTGCATCAGACTGAATGTTGTCTGCGTTCTGATACATGCTTTCAAATGTTTCCACTTGTGCTGTTAAGTTTAAACATTATGAATGGTGTGGAGTGACTGACCTTGATAAACAGACAAAGTAAGGCTTAGACTACACCCCTCCTGTTCCTGAAGGGACTTTGAGGGCTCCTGAAGTGTATTCATACCATAGCAACGACACGTTTATTTGAATGATGCTCGGAGGGTTGTCTGTGTTCTAGGCTGAGCAAATGTCTGCAGGACTAACACCTCTTCCGGTCTCTGATCTCCAGGCTGAGGGCTATGTAATTGGCAGCTGTATTAAGCACATTCCCATTGCTGGCCGAGACATCACTTACTTCATTCAGCAGCTACTCCGAGACCGAGAAGTGGGAATCCCACCCGAGCAATCCCTGGAAACTGCTAAGGCTGTGAAGGTAATTGGCAGAATACAGTGGGATTTGGGGACATACTGTATACACACCTTCTTGCAAAGTTGTCACTTAGTTGTCTAGCAATGGGCGTGTTGTCCACTGAGGAAAGAGGAAGTTGTAAAAAATTTAAAAAAAATCTATGTTGTCAAAATGATGGAGAATAACACACCTGAGTTCAGACCATACAAAGAAAGTACAGTTGGCATACAATAATTATTGTGCCAGCTAAATTGAAGACCTTAACCATAATCTTGGTGTAAACATCAATACAATATTTGAAAATCTATTCAAATGGAATATACAATTTTGTTATATACCAACACTGAAGAAGGTAGAAAAACTGATACAAAAACTGTGTTCATGTGGTTCGGTTCTGCAAACAAGAGGCAAAAAACAGTTAAGGATTGATTGTTTAAAAATATATAAGGGGGGGAAGATACAGAATTCAAATAATATCCTAATAGTTGTATCAATATTGCTGGGTAAGACGGTTGAAAGTGACCAGAGAGTTAAAGCCAAGGTGCCCAGTATGTATTACGCTTATGGTTTCATTTAAGGTGTTAGGTGACTTCCATTTCTGGATGATAAGACAACTAACTGCTACTAATAAATTAGATTAATTGCTATCAATTTATGATTTGTTTCCCAAGTAGTATTACCCTGGTATTTTCAGTAATATTGGGTCTGTTAATTTAGTGATTAAATTAAATATCACCTGGCAGAACTTCTTTATTTTCGGACAAGAGCAGAAGATATGCGATTATGAACCAATTTGGCCACAATTTCTCCAGCAATAATTACCACAAGATGGAAAGATACTGAGGCTTTGCTGGTGTGTAGTACCAAATGTACATTAGTAGAAGACTTTTCTTTAATAGATACATATTCAGGAATGGTCCCTCTACACATCAGTATCAAGTTCTCTTTCCCATTTAACAACCTGTACTGGAAGATGGCATTTGATTGACGTGGTACCTTTTGACGTCCAGGTTTTGAAATGTAGTCTTGTCTTGTCTCCTAGGCAAGTACGGTTGGTTCAAATGACTTAGTTGGAGGCAGCTTAGAAATTCTACATTTGTAAGGTATCAATTTGTTTCGTAAAAATGAAAAGGTTTAATCAGATCATGAGTAAATTTGCTTGCCTAAAAATGTCAACTTTTTTGATCAAACTAGAACATTTCCATGGCAATTTTCAATGGGTTATTATAAAAGGGCACAAGAGGCGTGGGAAATTTAAAGAGGTCATATACCATTTTATTTACGATCATCCTGAGGGTAAAGTGATTGGTAGCCAGGTTTGCGTAAGACTGCAAAAGGTCCAAGTTTTTTAGGAAGCCACCGCAAATTTTGTAGCCCTCTTGGATTGTCAGCGCAAGGTTCTATTTCAACAGTACTTGATCCAGATGAGCTGCCTCATAATATTTAGAGATATTGGGTACCTCCACCATGCTTATGTCTTTGAAGGATGAAATCACTAACGCTAGGTTTCTTACAACTCCAAACACATTTGTTAAAGTCTTTGACTGCAATACGTCCGAACAATGAAACTTCATAGTCTTAATGCCTGAAGGGCCGACACTGGCTCCTCCCTCTCCCGGCCTGCAGGCATGCAATGGCCCCTCCCTCTCCCGGGCTGCAGGCAGGCAATGGCTCCTCCCTCGGCTGCAGACAGGCACTGGCTCCTCCCCTCACGGCCTGCAGGGAGGCACTGGCTCCTCCCCTTCCCGGCCTGCAGGCAGGTACTGGCTCCTCCCCCTCCCGGCCTGCAGGCAGGCACTGGCTCCTCACGCACACAGCAAGGGGACAAAGAGAGCCCAGTGTTCGGCAGGCCAATGTCTCCAATGGAAAGCCCCGTCACAAACCATAGTCCGGATGGTATGAAGCACAGTCTCATGCTTGTAAAAAAACATGGACATTTGTCAAGGATCATGCCCGATTCGTTAAGACCCTCAGCCAGTGTTCCAAAGGCCATAGACACCTGGTGTAGTCCAAGTAATAATTCCAGAAGCAGGACCCCAATGATTCCTCTGGATGTGCTGGGTCTCTCTGGTTGTTGTGGATCCTGACTTTCGTTCAATCCCAGGATTAGGGTCTTTTGCAGCTTTAGTTCACATACCTCGGTGCTGAATTGTCGCTATTGAGGGGTATCAACTAAAATGCAGATACGCCTCCGATCATCCAGGCATACAGGATTGCAGTCGCCAGTTTACAAAGAGATCAGAGGATAAGCCAGCAGTGAATCAAGAGAGTTTGAATGCCTCTTGGATCTAAGATGGGTCAATCACATTCTCATGTTTACATCGCGAAGCCTGGTGTCAGAGAAGGGTTTCAGTACTAAGGTTCGATTTTAATCCTGTCAATGTTCAATTTATCAGCTGGTATATTAGGCAGCAGGGTGCACAGAAAGGGCCTGGTCATGGTTGTGCACATGCACCTACTGAAGATGCATTTGAAGATATTATTCCTTTAATAAACATTATTGTTTAACAGGGTCTGTCTGCTTTATTTGCAGGAACGCTTCAGCTACGTGTGCCCTGATTTAGTGAAAGAGTTCAGCAAGTACGACACGGATGGCACCAAGTGGATCAAACAGTACACAGGTGTCAATGCTATCTCCAAGAAGGAGTTTAGCATTGATGTCGGCTATGAGAGGTTCCTGGGCCCGGAAATCTTCTTCCACCCAGAGGTGAGACTGCAAGATTAGGAAAGCAGCACTTGAGAGCCAATATTTTCTGCTCCTTGAAAAAGAGAGTGCAGCTTCCCTGCTAAAGCTGTGCTGGCTATTTTCTTACATAGTTACATAGTAGGTGAGGTTGAAAAAAAGACATGTCCATCTCTCCAATACGGACAATAAGCCAGAATCATTTATACTGCTGGAGTGACATAGATGTGTATATGTAGATGCTGAAATGTGTTTTTTTTTTATTTATTATTATTTTTTAGTATGTGCAAACACAAGGTATGGAGGTGTGAGGGTCAAAGTTGAAGACTTCATTCACCGTTACTGACCATGTTTTCAAAAGTTAAAAAAACAATATCCCACAGAAATTATTACAAAAGTGTTAAGGTTTTAAACACCAAAAGATGAAAAATAGAGGCTTGAGCAGTAACTTGCCTCTGAGGATTATCACTAAACAACAATAAATACGTTTGGATGTATTTATACTTTTGTCTGTAAATTAGGTGATGTACTGAGAGGTTCCAGAACTGACATGTTTTGAGTGGTTTTGCTGTCATGCATAATTTTACCTTTTACATACTTTTGTTTCGCTTTAATCTCAGTAGCTGCTGCATCTGTGTGCGATCAGTTGCTTCTCTTGGATTCTGAGGAACGTTCCTAGAGCGTTGAGTTAATTTTGCAATGTTTTAGCTCAATGTTTTCTGAAAGATTCTGTATTCGCAAAGTGCATTATGTAGTAGTTTCAGCTTTTATTATCTCTTTCTTAGTTTGCCAACCCTGATTTCACCCAGCCCATCTCAGAAGTAGTTGATGAAGTTATCCAGAATTGCCCTATTGATGTTCGGCGTCCACTTTACAAGGTATCTGTAGTAATATTTTCTTAGAGACCCAGTGTTCGTTCTAGTGAATATTTAGTCTTTTTTTTTTTTCCCTACCTATCTAGTAGCTGTCATTCTCTTTCAGGTCCAAACAATCATCTTCACTTTACATGGTTAATAAAGCTATAAAATGTTCATAGGGCATGTTTAGTTAAATAAAGGCTGTATTTTATTCTATGCTAGATGTCTGTGTTTTCAGGCACATGTATTTGTATTGAGCCTGGACATTGTTTTTTGCTGCTGCAAAGATTTGTGCTGTCAGCTCCTCAGTCACTAACCTGAACTCCTCTAACAAGCTAATTTCTCAGCGCATGACATGAGGGAAGGTATGGTCCTCCCAGCTGAAAGTAGGACACAATCCTGACAACTGAGGCTTTATGAAAACCGTACCGTAATGGATACTGGTCAGTTGTCCGTGTCCTACAGTGAAGATGGACATACGTTCTCTCTTTAGTCGTACACCACT
Source organism: Ascaphus truei (assembly GCF_040206685.1). NCBI lineage: Eukaryota > Metazoa > Chordata > Amphibia > Anura > Ascaphidae > Ascaphus > Ascaphus truei. The sequence continues at coordinate 116,335,418 of NC_134489.1, read as the reverse complement.
CTGCGTTCTCTGGTGCAGCAGCTCATCTTCGGGCCACCGCCGCACTGCTCCCACTCAGGACTTGTTAATACCACTGTATTGGCCTGACTTCTGCCACAGCCGTTTACGTTTACGCTTTCTTCCTCCCGTTTGGATATATTAAGGTTTGCAAGTCTTAACCTGCATATTCTTCTTCTTCTTCCTATGCACGTATATGGAATCGCATAGCTATGCTGGGGTACATATCACGTTGTTGGTCCCTCTCTCTGCGGTGCTTGTGGAATTTCTCCTTTACCCAGCAGCGTATAGGAAATACCAGTCTTCCAAGAGGTGTTGCCTTCTCTGAGCCATTCCCCAGCCATTGGCCGTGTTCGAGGCAGATTACGTCATCAGGGATGCCGGAACCTATCATGGGCATAGGAACTCTTTAAGCATGCTGCATTGGCAGTATGTTGGAGGTATTGGGGGAGGGGTAGTGTACTGTGTGAGGCTGTTACTTTTTGCACAGAGCTTTCTATCTTGTTTGATGTCGAACCTAAATGTATGGACTGTAGTGATAGGCTGCCTGTGTGGATATCCTGGTACATTTTGCCAGGGGTGTATTAAGTGCAGATTTTTCTCAATTGGTTCAAGGCTTCTATAATTTAATCCTTTGAAGAGTGAAAAGTTTGTTCCTTAGCTGCCACAATCAGATATAGGATGTCTTATGATCTAGAATCATATTGTATGGGTATAAATCTGAAAGATTATAATTCTGATCGTCACGCACGGTAAAAGCAATCTAGCAATCAGACCTTGTGCTCTCGGAAGAAAGAGTTACTTTAAGTACTCCCGATTAAAAATGTAGCCCTCTGCTTGGCTAGCAGGGGCCACGTAATGGCTGATTTTCAAAGCTCCTGCACCGTACAGGCCAATAGGAAGCCATGACAATATCTGGTGCGGTTTTCTATTGGCCAATGTCACACAGGAGCTTTAAACTTGCAGGAGATACCGGCACCCCCTTTTTGGAGGTAAGTATTTCTGAAAGCAGGGGGTCCCAGGAGCTCAAATAGGGTTCTGCTTCAATCATAGGTTTTAAAAAAGGAACAAATATGCAAAAAAAAGAATTGCCTGCTTGGATTGCTCCTTTTAAGCCCATGGTAGCCTCAACCTGTTTTGGTTAATACCATGAAAATCTGGTTCTCACGAATCCGGGAGGCCATAGTCTAGAGTCTGTCATAACTCCTGAGAATTTTAAAAGATTGTTCAATTATATCTGAATCTCTAGATTTTCTTTGCAATGCATCTTTTGATGCTATCAAGTTATTGTCCATTTATCTGCCTTATACGTTGCCATTCGCAAAACTCTGCTGAAGCCCTGGGACCCTGATGTTTCCTCTATAAAAATAAGCTAATCTCTCTTCCCTTTCTAGAAAACTCCCTGTTCGGTCCAGAATTAGAGGCCATAATTGCTAGTTACTGGCGGCAAGGGCATCCTTCCACAAGACACCATTTTTCTACAACAAAGGGTCAGTCCTTTTTAGCAACTAAGGTAGCCTGGGACCCCTGGACACTTATCAAACAAGAAGATATCTTACCAGAGAGAGGCACCGATGTGCAGTTGGAAAATCCACATCAGATATTGTTTAGGTCTAAAAAATACCCTGTCATTCTAGTTTTCTTCAGTCATCCGTATCCAAAAAAAACCACTCAAATGGTAATCTCTCCAGCAATGTCTGGGCGTGTTAGAGGACCATGAAGGGATTTGTACAAGTCCTGAAAATCAAAGGAGTCTAGGCTTTTACTCTTGCCTATTCATGGTACTGAAGAAAGTAGAAGCTTTTAGGCCTGGACAGATTGAAGGATCTGGACAGATTTATCTGGAAAATACACTTCAAGGTTGAGTCGGCAAGATCAATTAGAAGTGTCATAGCCCCAGGGAACTTTCTGGCAGCCGTATCTGATGTGTACCCACATACAGTATTCTGATTACAAAGCACAAAGTTTCTCAGGTTTAGTATCCTGGGTCAGCACTTTCAGGTTACGGCGCTTACTTTTGTCCTGTCCTCGGCTCCTCAAGTCTTTACAAAGATGCTATCTGTAACTATAGCTTATATCTGACTACCATATAGTTGATTCCATATTTGGTCGACACCCTCATACACGAGGCAGGTCCAGAGTAGAAGAAAATCAGTAGCTTCACATGGTTATCCGTATATTATCCCAGCATGGATGGCTGATCAACTTCAAGAAAAGCAGGCTTGTTCCATCCCAAAGTTTGAAATTCCTAGAAATGCTATTTGAGATGGTGGCAGCAAAGGTATTTTTGCATGCGGAAATAAGGGATGTATCAAGCAATTTTGCACGAGGATACGCCAGCTGAATTTTCTGCATCAACGGTATGTGTCACTCTTAGGAAATATGGTAGCAGCAATAGAGACGGTTCCCTTGGGCCCTATTCCATTTAAGAAGACTCCAACACAATCTACTGTCAAGATGGAACAGCGTTGCACAGGATAATGGACACCAAGGTCCTATGCCTCCCTTAAATGGTGGCCAGTCATAAAACAATCTAGCCAGAGGCAGATCATTGCACCTTTTATGGACTGGGTCATTCCATCAGACGTGATCTCTACAGGTTCGATTGCCATTTTTCGCAAGAAACCTTCACCCACTGTACCTGGACAGAGCCCTAGTCAAAACTCTCAACCAACATTCTGCAGTTAAGACCTATGTTGAGGGTACTTGTGGCACTGTCATCTTCTTAAGGGATGTCCAGTAAAAATACAACGTTACGGCAATCTTACATAAACCATCAAGCAGGGACAGGGAGTCTTCAAGCCCTGAGAAGAGTTTCCAGAATCCTGGCATTGCCAGAGCTAAATATTCCAGCTATAATGGCAGTACATCTTGCAGGTGTTGAGAATACTCGAGCAGATTTTGTAAGCCAAAACATCATAGACCTGGCAGAATGGTCACTAAATCAGAATATTTTCTAACAAATTATTTGTAAATGGGGTAAGCTGTCGATGGCTCTTATGGCGCCTAGTCGAAACAAAAATTGACATATCTTTTCGAGATCAAGTAAAAGCAGGAGTGGACCCTCTGTCCAGGGATTTGAATTTCCCTCTGGTTTACATATTTCCTCCGATCCTTTTACTTCGGTGAATCCTGCAGAATATCAGGTCTCAGGGCATTCATGCTATACTAATAGCACAAGCTGGTGAAGGACCTGGTTCACGGATCTAAAGGATCCAAGAAGTCCTATTGAACGCTCCCAATTTTTCCAGACCGTGCATATAGTAAGTACCGCTTAATCATCCAAATCAAGATTATTAATTTAACGACCTGGAGACTGAAAGAATACCACTTACCAGTAACATCAAAGTTTTGTTTTTTGTTTATGGAAGACCCCTAACAACTGGTGCTTATCCATTGATGTTGTTCCCCGGTCTCCAACATCAGACATTCTAGATTTCCTCCAGGAAGGTTTTATAAAGGCCTCAACTATTCATTATTGACAGTCCAAGTAGCGGCACTTGGTATATTTCTTCAGGATCATTTAGCTGAACGAAGATACATACAACAGTTCATCAAGGCCACGAGAAAAATCAGACTTAGAGTTGCAGATTCCGTTCCGGCATGGAATATAAACATTGTGCTTCAAGTGTTACAGGCACCACCTATTGAACCATTGGCATTTGTTTTGTTCATGTAGTTGTCATTAAAAGCCATATGGCAATTACATCAAATCATGTCAGCTAGGAGAGTCAGTGAAGTTGGATCGCTATCTTGTGACCCACCTTTCCATATTTTCCATCAGGACAAGGTGTTCTTTGAACGATGCCTCCACATCAATCAAGAAATAGTGGTGCCATCATTTTGCCCAATTGTCAGGAATCAGGAGGTGTTTTTTTCTTATACTGGATATAGTGTGAGCTTCTAGAATTTACATTATTAGGACAGAAGAAATCAGAAAAGTAAGACATCCATTCATTCTTTTATCAGGACCACAAAAAGGGAAAGCTACTTCCAGGCTAGCAAGGTGGATCAAAAATATGATTCTTGAAGCCTATACATCTTTAAGGGAGTCTCCACCCATTCCACTGGGGCAGAGGTTCCCAACTCCAGTCCTCAAAGACCATGAACAGTGCAGGTTTTAAGCCTATCCTCTCATTAGCACAGGGGGCCCAATCATTGTGACCCACCTGTGCTCAAGCCGGGGTATACATAAAGCCTGCATGGTTAGTTGTTTCTTGAAGACTGAAGTTTGTAGCCTCTGCCCTAAGGCAATGGCAACTTCTTGGGCAATGTGACCAGAAGGCTCTCAGGACCAGATCTCCAAGGCTGCAACATGGTCATCCTTTGATATGTTTAAGACACGATCAGATAGCTGTATCAGCTGCAGCTGCCTTTGTATTGCTATAATTTGCCCACCCTTTTATTTAAAAACATTTTTTGGGGTGATGCTGCTTTGGGAATTGCCCTCATGTTATGCACTGACATGGAGGGACAGAAGAGAAAAATGACATTTTTACTTGCCAATAATTTATTTTTGTCCTAGTCTCACTATGGCAGCACATATCTAGTTCCCACCTGCCTTTTTTTTTTATTTTTTAGAACTTACATTTTTATTGAGTTTTTGCACAGAATACATACTGTACAAGTCTGTGTATATACGTATCCAAATGGTCCGGTCCATGAGCCTGTGTGACTCCCGTGGGGTTCCAAGGATTATCTTTTCCTTGTGGATCCCCCACACTCGTCAAAGGAGAGCACATCTAAAACTCTCCCACCTGTCTTTTTTAAAATTATTTTAACGAACTTTGCATACATTTTTTTTTAATTGATTTTTTCTTCCTAGAGTAGGTTATATAAATAATGAAAAAACGTAAAATGAAGGGGTGTGTGTGGGGTGTGTGTGGGGGGGGGGGGGGGGGGGGTATGTGTGTATCTCTGCAAGAAAAAGACTACAGCACACAACCCTAGTGCATTAGGAATTTATTATGAGGTAAAAAATGGTAATGTGCATTTACAAGAAAACAAGAGGTAAAAATCACATAAGGGTTTCTTTGCTTTTAAGAGGTACAATACCACTGCTGAGGCTTGAAATCATCTGGCACTGTTTGTAGGAAAAGTCGGTGTTTGTTGGTGTCAAATGACACTGGCTCCAACTTCCAAACAGCTCCAATGGGCTCAGCGTTCCTCCAGCCTCTGTGTTAAATCAATAGCTCTATAACGGCTAATTACAGCAGCACACGCAAAGAGTCCCTCAGTACACACAACACAGCACCTCGTGGTGACGTCACCCGACGGCGTTTCGTCAGCTTCAGCTTACTTTCTCAAGGGATAGTTACTGTTAAATGTCCTTAAATTCGCTTTTTCTGTAGATTCACATCAGTATAACAGAATTCAGCATTCTTGTCGTTTGCACACAAAAACAAAACGTTTATTTTGAAAATAATTACTTACATACAAAAATAGTAAGAATGACGATGGTGATGTTTCAAATAGATTGATATTCTTAAGAATAGTTGCACATAGTAACCTTCTTTCAGTTAATATTCTATCCAGGTATTAACATGTCCTTTTCTCCTCTTCATGGTATTATCAATCTGGACTGGTCTTTCTTCCTCTGGCCTATCTTCTCTCCATCCTTCCTTCCTTCCTAAACTCACTAAGCTCACTGCTGTATTTATCCATAAAGACCCACCCAGTCAGCCATTTTAACCTTGAAGATGGTATATCCTAACATGGCATTTAGCTACATTGCTGATGATATGAACTACCTCTCAACATATAAGGAGCTTCAAAGTTGCTGAACGTATAATTACTTCTGAATATAAAAGTCTTATGACAGCACTTTTCCTAGCTAGGACTTGTGCTGAAGCATTATTAACACACCAGCTGCTGTGACAGCTTCAAACTATTTAGGACTATAGCCTTTGACCTTTGTTCATTCTTGTTATTAGAATAGACTTCATATGTAAATGAATACTAAGAGATAGACAAAAATGATCTTCAAGCTCATTCCAGAGTTAGAGCAGTTTTCTTATAAGACACCATTTCAACAATTGTCCTTTAATCATTCATTCAGATGTGTGTATATGTTTAAACTTCTTTTAAGAAAAAGACAATTTCTTACAGCCCCTCTAATTTATATAAAAATATAAATAAAAAATCCATGTACCAATCACACACCAGTTGTATCACATTCAAAGATTATAAGGACAATATGTCAAAAGATATCTCCTAAATCAAAGGATCATTATTGGAAGAGTTGGAGGTTTTTTGTAAATTTCTGTTCATCATTTTTTTCAAAATATTCAGTCCATTGTTCCCAAGGGAACTCATTTACTTGAGATATATTAAATTGTAATGGAATCATATTTACATCTTTTGAGAGAATCTGTGACATATTCACTTGAATTCCATGTAAATATATTCCAATTGGACTTCCTCCAATACAATACAATCCTTTTAATAAAACCTCAGAATGTGTACACATAGGAAAGAAAGCTTTAACTATTTCTTTATCTGACATCACTTGTATACATACCCTGCCTTTTTCTACCAGAGTGACAAGATCGTGAAATGTTTTTACTGTCTCAATACAAAGTAAGCATGAACGATAAATAATCTTGACCTGGCGTAATAAACAAAGTATTTTAGAATAAAAATGTAAACAAGCGTAAAAAATCTATTCGTTAAGTCTTGCTATAATTGTGTAAAAAATAAAAATCTGGATATTGGAGACTATAAAATAATAACTGAATATTACTACCACTATTTCTAGTACTGTTATAGGAAATAAAACTCTTTCTTTTCCCAATATGGACTTTTAAAGAAAAAATAATAATACTTGTACACACTGTACATCGCACCCATAAATCTGTATAATTTTGAACCAATAACAATTCTTCTAGCAAACTTTGTTGTACTCCTAGAGATGTAATTCCCCGTTGTACTTTTTCAGTATTGATTATTTCTTTCAATAGTCCGAGTAGTAATAAATATAATAAAAATAGTCATTTTGTTCTTTTTCCTAAAAAATGAAAAAATATTCAGTCCCATCGGTGATGACTCTTGTTGATTTTCCTCATTCTTCTTGACTCCGATCATCCAATCGTATTCTTTATTCATCACACAATTACATATGACGTTTTGTTAAGTATTTTCTTTCACCGAAAACTTGTGCTGAAAAAACTCGAATTGTTCCCCCACAAACGTCGCAACGTTTCTTTGAAGAAATTCCACGCTATTCCATTCAGCGCATACAAATGCTCCAGACAATGCTCCCTGCACGTCCCGCAAATGTACCTTCTTCCTTGGGAAACTTGACCAGACAAAGGCAACCCCCGAACAGTCCGTCTCCCTCTAGGAGATTCGTGAAACGTGGTTCTCTGTCTCTGATCTGTTAATCAACTGTAGTCAAATCTACCAAAAACTTGACACTTCTTTTTTCTTCGGTTCGTTTCAATTTTTTCTCAAATCTTGGATCCAGGATGTATCGACAACACCCCCTCTAATCCAAATGTGACGAAAAAACTGAATGAAGGCTGGCTCGCCAATGTTAAATGTCCTTAAATTCGCTTTTTCTGTAGATTCACATCAGTATAACAGAATTCAGCATTCTTGTCGTTTGCACACAAAAACAAAACGTTTATTTTGAAAATAATTACTTACATACAAAAATAGTAAGAATGACGATGGTGATGTTTCAAATAGATTGATATTCTTAAGAATAGTTGCACATAGTAACCTTCTTTCAGTTAATATTCTATCCAGGTATTAACATGTCCTTTTCTCCTCTTCATGGTATTATCAATCTGGACTGGTCTTTCTTCCTCTGGCCTATCTTCTCTCCATCCTTCCTTCCTTCCTAAACTCACTAAGCTCACTGCTGTATTTATCCATAAAGACCCACCCAGTCAGCCATTTTAACCTTGAAGATGGTATATCCTAACATGGCATTTAGCTACATTGCTGATGATATGAACTACCTCTCAACATATAAGGAGCTTCAAAGTTGCTGAACGTATAATTACTTCTGAATATAAAAGTCTTATGACAGCACTTTTCCTAGCTAGGACTTGTGCTGAAGCATTATTAACACACCAGCTGCTGTGACAGCTTCAAACTATTTAGGACTATAGCCTTTGACCTTTGTTCATTCTTGTTATTAGAATAGACTTCATATGTAAATGAATACTAAGAGATAGACAAAAATGATCTTCAAGCTCATTCCAGAGTTAGAGCAGTTTTCTTATAAGACACCATTTCAACAATTGTCCTTTAATCATTCATTCAGATGTGTGTATATGTTTAAACTTCTTTTAAGAAAAAGACAATTTCTTACAGTTACTAATCATACACATGCATCTTAAATAGGACAGACAACAAAGAGTAGTTAATACCCTACTCATAGCATTCCCTGTCTTCTACATCCCACCATATTTATTGGTATTGGGATAGTATGAATAACCAATGACACGGTTGCCTGATAGCTATGATTTAATACATTTTTAATCCACATCACACGTTACTTTGGTAATATATGTTTTAAGGATTTATTAAAAGTTAATTTTTACACCTGGGTGGTGTGCATTTAAGTGAATTATTTTAGGGGGCACATCCATTTTGTGTTTCCCCTTCCCTTTTTTCTTAAATAGAACAGACCTGAAATATCATTGGCTGACAGGCTAAATCAACAAGGGAAAGATTTAAATGGGACAACGGATATAACACTAGTGAAAGGGACAACCATCTCTAATCTATGAATGACATTATAAATATATTTAAAAAAAAGCATGAGGGATATACAAGATACACATAATTACTGGTAAAATAATAAATGTATATATATTCTTTAAAAAGCTGTTTATAAAATTACAAAAGTAAACTAAAAAAAAAAATATTTAAAACTAGTAAATTGACTAGAATTAAAAATAACTTGCTGCGAGTGAATGATACCTTAGCCATATATAATCATATATTACAACTTATTTGGACAGTGAATATACTGACATATAATTAATTGAACACAAAAAGAAAAGACCTCTATATATCTATACAATAGTGCTAATATCGAACTGCTCATTTAGACCAAAGGGCACTAAACTATTCAAACGAAAGATCCAATAGCTTTCTCTCCTAGAAAGGAGCTTAAAGCGTTCACCTGACAGCACAGATGGAGGGATAACCTCTAACCCCATAGTCTTAAAATTATCTTGTTTTTTGTCATGAACCAAGGAGACGAGACAAAATGATTTACGACTCCATTAATGACATTTCTCTTATGCTCCATAAATCTCGTACTGAGTGGTCTCGTGGTGCGGCCCAGGTAATGTAGGCCGCAACCACAAGTCAACAGGTATACTACATAAGAAGTGAGACAATTTACAAACCCTTTGACTTTAACAAGTAGGAAAATGAGGCAGTGCATTGCCAGAGGTAACAGAAGGAGGCTCACGGTTTGCAGCAGCAAAAATGATTTATTGTATAAAAAGTGGACAAAAGGTCCCCCCTAAGCCGCAGCAGGGGTCCACCAACGCGTTTCGGGCAGTATGCCCTTTCTCAAGGTGTTAACCAGGACTTGTTTTTTCTGATGCACTGGTTTTCTACATACCTTTGACTTTAATCTGGGGATTCCCTGTGGTGGGTAGAGAAAATACTTTTTTGCAATCCATGTGCTTGCACATGGTGCATCTACCTCTCCCACACTTAAAATTGCCGTCTGGCCTAAGGTTAAACTTAAGTGGACATCTAAGTTTAGTAGGAGCAATGATGTTCTTAATACTATTGGCCTTCCTGTACACTATGGAAGGTCTCTCCTGTAGACTTTCCATTAAAACAGGGTCACCTAGGAGTACAGCCCAATGTTTACATATGATGGTCTCTAAAGACCGAGAAGAGCTGCTATACTGTGTAGAGAACACAGTACGGCCTTGGATATAATCTCTCTTCTCCTTCACCCTGCCTAGCCTCCTGTCTTTAGAAACTAAAAGGAGATAATTCCTCTCAGAGACAGCCGCCTTCTGACACGCCTCCCCCACTACAATAGGATCATATCCCTTGGCAAGAAAGGTGTCCCTAAGAGACTCCGATTGTGCCACAAAGTCCAGCTCAATGGAGCAATTGCACCTTAACCGGCTGAACCGGCTAAAAGGAATGTTGGTCAACCATTTAGGATGGTGACTACTTGTGGCCTCTACATATAACTATTAACAGATACCTCTTTAATGTGTACATCGGTCTGTATATTACAATCGGAATCAACTTTAAGGACCAAATCCAGGAATACCATCTCTTGAGGATCAACCACAAAGGTGAAGACCAGGCCGAGAACATTGCTGTTAAAATGGGATATAAGATCATTGACATTCCCAAACTGTGTATCCCAAATAATAAGTATATCGTTAATGAAACAGCCAGACTATACTAGACCCGCCCCCAGGGGATTCTTGGTCCAGACATGATTGTCTGCCCAAAATCCCATAAATTAGCATAACTGGGGGCAAATCTGGTACCCATGGCCATCCCACAAATCTGTAAATAATACTGGGATTGAAAAAGAAAATAATTGTGAGTGAGAATGTAACAAATAAGTGATAAAATAAAAGCACCTTGTGTATCCACCATTTTCGAATCGTGATCCAAATAATATTGAATAGCTAGCAGGCCTAAATCGTGGGCAATACATGTGTACAAAGATTGTACATCACATGTAGCCCACTGATAGGACGATAACCACTTTATATCTGAAACGGAGTCGATGACGTGAAAAGTGTCCCGAATATGTGACCTTAAATTGGTGACATATGTCTGCAGAAAGTAATCTACATATTGGGAGAGATTGGACGTCATCTATTCCGTTCCAGAAACAATAGGCCTGCCAGGAGGATTCACCAACCCTTTGTGAATTTTGGCCAAATGATAAAAAATGGGAATCCTAGGGTGATCAATAAAAAGAAATTGAAACTCAACATTAGTGATCAAATGATTAGAAAGTGCTATCTTCAACAAACAATGTAAATCGGCCTGATACACACTAGTGGGATCCCGTGGGAGCAAAATGTAGGAAACGGAATCAGAAAGAAGACGGCTAGCCTCTAAAAGGTAATCAACTTTGTCCTGAAGGACAATGCCGCCACCCTTATCGGCCTGTCTAATAGTGATATTATAATTAGTCTTAAGTTCCTTAAGGGCGGTAGTCTCGCCCCTAGACATATTGTAATGTGGCTTAGATTTAGAACACATGTCCTGAAGGTCCCTATTGACTAATGAATTAAAAGTCTCTATAAAACTCCCCTTTGATTGATAGGGAAAAAAAACAAGAAGGGGACTTAAAAGGGGTATTCAAAATAGAACAATTGTTATCAGGCAAATCAGATGTATCACCTATTTGGTCCAACGGAGTGGTCAAATGCACAGTATATTGATCTGAATCCTTAACTGTCCCAGACTGTGTTGAGGTTAACACAGGACTGCAAATAACTCCATTATCAAAATTCAAAGGGACATTAGAGATTTTATTTTTCAACAAAAAAATGTCTCTTGAGAGTTAATTTGCGAATGAACCTATTAAGGTCCACAGAAACCTCAAAAGGATCTGAGGTAATACTGGGACACTTAAATAAAGGACGGAACATAGAACACAGACAAAGCCCAGTGCTACATCCAACGACACACAAATATACTTTTCAACACCTGACCTTACACCTGCTGTACAAACCAAAGTTTCTGAATGTCTCTCTGCTATATCATCCTGGATGGCCCTCCGTCGCCTTAAACTCAACATGGCTAAAAATGAGCTCCTCATACTTCCTCCCAAACCTGGCCCTACTACCTCCTTCCACATTACTGTTGGAACTACCATCATTCACCCAGTAGCCCAAGCATTCTGCCTAGGGGTCACACTCGACTCCTCTCTCACATTCGCCCCTCACATTCAAAACATTTCTAAAACCTGTCGCTTTTTCCTCCGCAATATAACTAAGATACGCCCTTTCCTCTGTTGCTCGACTGCTAAAACTCTGACTCAGGCCCTCATTCTCTCCCGTCTTGATTACTGTAACCTGCTGTCCGGCCTTCCTGCCTCTCACCTGTCTCCCCTACAATCTATCCTAAACGCTGCTGCCAGAATCACTCTACTCTTTCCTAGATCTGTCTCAGCATCTCCCCTCATGAAATCCCTCTCCTGGCTTCCGATCAAATCCCGCATCTCACACTCCATTCTTCTCCTCACTTTTAAAGCTTTACACTCTTCTGCCCCTCCTTACATCTCTGCCCTAATTTCTCGTTATGCACCATCCAGACTCTTGGGTTCTTCTCAAGGATGTCTTCTTTTTACCCCCTTTGTATCTAAAGCCCTCTCCCGCTTTAAACCTTTTTCACTGACTGCCCCACACCTCTGGAATGCCCTTCCCCTCAGTACCCGACTTGCACCCTCTCTATCCACCTTTAAGACCCACCTTAAGACACACTTGCTTAAAGAAGCATATGAATAGCACTGTGGATATTCTGAACACATGATGCATAAGCTTGGCCCCCTGCAGACGCACTTACCAGAACTCCCTCCTACTGTCTCTGTACGTTCTCCCTACCTACCAATTAGACTGTAAGCTCCTCGGGGCAGGGACTCCTCTTCCTTAATGTTGGTTTTATGTCTGAAGCACTTATTCCCATGACCTGTTATTTATATTATCTGTTATTTATTTGATTACCCCATCTATTACTACTGTGAAGCGCTATGTACATTAATGGCGCTATATAAATAAAGACATACAATACAGTAAAGTACCTTAATATATATATATATATATATATATATATATATATATATATATGTATATATATATGTATATATATATATCTAAAATAAAAACATTTGGTCATTTAGTTTGATTCTTTGGCCAAAGCATCTTAAGCTTGCACACCAAACGCCAAGGTAGACCAAGTCGGTGCAAGTCCTAACACTAATCAATTCTTAATAACATCTATAATACCAGGAAGAAAACTTTATAATAAAGCTGTTGTGATTAGCGGCATAGTTCTTAGTGTGATTGAAGCTCTTATTTACCTGTACAATACTAGGAAAAGCAATCTGAATTAGATTTTGTCGCAACCAAACTGCATGCAACGACCTGCTTATGTGAAATGTGAAATGGAGTGATCCTTAACCATTTAGAAGCAAGGTGGGATGGGGGTGAGCTTAGAACCTGGGAAGGAGGAGCCACCCTCCCAATCAGCTGTGACCAGCTGGACAAGATTACAGAACAGAGATATACAGTAAGCTCCTATTAAACCCCCAAAGTAACCACAACTATATATATATGTATATATATATTAAAATATATATATGTAAATATATATATATTTAAAGGATAGAACACAGACAAAGCCCAGTGCTACATCCAATGACACAATACACAGTAATGTACCTTAATAAATAAATATATATGTATGACCTGAATATATATATATATATATAATCAAAAAATAAATAGATGATACCGTTCTGTGGCTAACGAAATGCTTTTATTTGTGTGAGCTTTCGAGATACACTGATCTCTTCTTCCGGCGATGTTACAATGAATGAAGCAAGCAAAAGCTATACTATAAACAGTGTCTATTGGAATGTTATCTGTGCTGGTCCTTCCCCCGGTGTGGATGTGTTTTATGGCTGGAGGTGTCAAAAGGTTCCTGAAAGCAAGTGATGAAAGAGTGTGTATGTGTATCAGTGTGAATAAAAATGAATGGAGAGCCCACAGTATATATAGTGCTTTACAAAAGGTGTGTGTGTGGAGTGGGAGCGGATATAAATGGTGTGGGTGGGTGTGGAAATGTGAGAGTTAGTAGCATAACTAAAAGTGTGTGTGGATACTATGTGGTCCCTATTGGTGTATAGGGATGGAAAAACAAGGAGTATAAGTATGTGTTGTTTTTCCATCCCTATACACCAATAGGGACCACATAGTATCCACACACACTTTTAGTTATGCTACTAACTCTCACATTTCCTCACCCATCCACACCATTTATATCCGCTCCCACTCCACACACACCTTTTGTAAAGCACTATATATACTGTGGGCTCTCCATTCATGTTAATTCACACTGATACACATACACACTCTTTCATCACTTGCTTTCAGAAACCTTTTGACATCTCCAGCCATAAAACACATCCACACCGGGGGAAGGACCAGCACAGATAACATTCCAATAAACACTGTTTATAGTATAGCTTTTGCTTGCTTCATTCATTGTAACATCGCCAGAAGAAGAGATCAGTGTATCTCGAAAGCTCGCACAAATAAAAGCATTTCGTTAGCCACAGAACGGTATCATCTATTTATTTTTTGATTATTGAAGCTCGGCTAACACGGTACTGATACCTCTACGTGTATGTGTGTGTGTATGTGTGTGTGTATATGTGTGTGTATATGTGTGTGTGTATGTGTGTGTGTATGTGTGTGTGTATGTGTGTGTGTATGTGTGTGTGTATGTGTGTGTGTATGTGTGTGTGTATGTGTGTGTGTATGTGTGTGTGTATATGTGTGTGTATATGTGTGTGTATATGTGTGTGTATATGTATATATAATAAAAACATTTCTTTTTGGTCAAGCTTAAGATGCTTTGGCCAAAGAATCAAACTAAATGACCCTTTTAAGTCCCCTTCTTGGTTTTTTTTCCCCATCAATCAAAGGGGAATATTATAGAGACTTTTTATTCATTAGTCAATAGGGACCTTCAGGACATGTGCTCTAAGTCTAAGCCATATTACACTCCTACAGGAGTGGGGCAGGATGATTCCCCAGTGGTGATAAAAGTCGGCCCATCTCTAAAAAAGAATCTTTCAAAAAGCAAAGAAACCCTTATGTGATTTTTACCTCTTGTTTTCTTGTAAGTGTGCATTACTATTTTTTACCTTATAATAAATTCCTATTTTTGGTAATGCACTAGGGTTGTGCGCTGTTGTGTTTTTTTTCTTGCAGATTTCCTATGGGGAGTGATTCACCCAGATACAGCTGCCTCCCTTTTGATTTTTGCAATCATCTGATTCCCTACATTTGGATTCATCATAAACTCTGTGCATTCACTTGTAACTATACATTTTCTATGTACAGCCTTCAATATGGTGGTAGGGGACTCCATTATTAGGAAAGGAGATAGGGCAATCTGTTGCCATGACCGCATGAACCAAACATTTTGTTGTCTCCCGGGTGCTCGGGTTCGGCACATTGCGAATCGGGTAGACAGATTGTTGGGGTGGGGCTGGGATTGACCCGGCGGTCTTGGTACACGTTGGCACCAATGACAAAGTTAGAGAAAGATGGAGGGTCCTAAAAAATGATTACAGGGATCTAGGCCAAAAGCTTAAGGCAAGGACCTCCAAGGTAGTATTTTCTGAAATACTACCAGTGCCATGCACTACCGCAGGGAGACAGTCAGAGATCAGGGAGGTTAATGCATGGCTAAGAAAGTGGTGTAGGAAGGAGGGGTTTGGGTTTTTAGAGCATTGGGACTCCTTTTCTGAGAGGTGCCATCTATATTCTAGGGACGGATTGCACCTCAATGAAGAGGGATCTTCTGTGCTAGGGGGGAGAATGTTAAAAAGGTTGGAGGAGATTTTAAACTAGGTTGGAGGGGGGAGGGGAATGAAACAGATAATGAACTAAATGGCATAGAGGAGGATACAAGGTGGTATGGAGGTAGATTGGGGGCAAGTGCGAGTTTGACAAGCAGCGAGACACACATAGTAAATACAGATAATACTAGAAAACTTCTAAAGACTAAACCAAGTGGGCGCAGAAAGGAAGGAGCAGATAAGATAATAGTACAGGCTGAAAAAAAACTTTGTGGATAGAAATTAGCAGTGGAGGTAAAAGTATTAAGAAAATGTTTGTGGGAATATGCTATAAACCACCAAATATCTGTGAGATTGAGGAAGCTAAAATACTTTTGCAAATGGAAAAGGCATCAAAACTGGGTCATGTTTGCATAATGGGGGATTTTAATTATCCAGACATAGACGGGGGCAATGAGATTAGCGTTACAACAAAAGGAAACAGTTTTTTGGGGGTGCTTAAAGACAATTATATGACCTAAATTATTGAGGAACCAACCAGGAGAGGGGCAATACTGGATTTTGTCATATCAAACAATGTAGAAGTAATAACAAATATTCAAGTCCTGGAACATTTGGCTAACAGTGATCATAACATGGTCTCATTTGAAATAAATGATCAAAAAATAGATTACTTGGGTTCAACAAAGGCCTTAAACTTTAGAAAGGCAGATTTTAATAAACTGAGGTCTAATCTAGTAGTAATACAATGGGATGATGTTTTTGCAGGGAAAAAGGTAGAAGATAAATGGGCAGTCTTTAAAACATTGTTAGAAAAGCACACTTATCAGTGTATACCCTTGGGTAATAAGTATAAAAGAAATAAGTCAAAACCAATGTGGCTAAATAAACAGGTAGGGGAGGAAATGGACAAGAAAAGGAAGGCGTTTAGATTCTTGAAGTCAGAAGGGACGGAGACATCGTAACAGAATTATAAGGAATGTAACAAAAATTGCAGAAGGGCAATCAAATTAGCAAAAATGGATAATGAAAAAAGGATTGCAATAGAAAGTAAGGTCAACCCTAAAAAGTTCTTTAAGTACCTTAATAACAATAAAATGAGAAAAGAAAATATAGGACCCTTTCAGTGTGAGATGGGTAAGCAGATTATTGGAGATAAGGAAAAAGCTGAGGTATTAAACAAATTCTTTGCCTCTGTGTTTACCAGGGAAGAATCAAGTTCAATAGTAGTGGCGCAGGAGGAAGCCACAACCTCCATATTAATGAGCAATTGGTTAACTGAGGAAGAAGTTCATAAGCGACTTGAAAAAATTAAAGTAAATAAGGCACCTGGCCCCGATGGCATACATCCAAGCGTTCTCAAGGAGTTAAGTTCAATAATAGCCAAACCATTATATTTAATATTCAAGGACTCCATTTCCACAGGCTCAGAACCACAAGACTGGCAGAAAGCAGATGTGGTGCCTATATTTAAAAAGGGAGCTAGATTACAACCGGGAAATTACAGACGTGTAACCCTGACTTCAATAGTAGGGAAACTACTTGAAGGTTTAATACGGGATAATATTCAGGAATACCTAATGGAAAACAAAATTATTAGTAATAGTCAGCATGGATTTATGAAGGATAGATCTTGCCAAACTAACCTTATTTGTTTCTTTGAGGAGGTAAGTAGGAATTTAGACCAGGGTAATGCAGTTGATGTAGTCTACTTAGATTTTAGAAAGGCTTTTGATACCGTTTCACACAAGAGGTTGGTGTACAAAATAAAGAAAATTGGACTCAGTAATAATATATGCACCTGGATTGAAAACTGGTTAAAGGACAGACAACAGAGGGTTGTCATAAATGGAACTTTTTCAGGTTGGGCTAAAGTCGTGAGTGGAGTACCTCAGGGATCGGTACTGGGACCCCTGCATTTTAACTTGTTTATTAATGACCTTGAGTTGGGATTGAGAGCAAAGTCTCCAACTTTGCTGATGATACTAAATTGTGTAAGGTAATAGAATCAGAGCAGGATGTAATTTCTCTTCAGAAGGACTTGGAGAGACTGGAAACGCGGGCAGGTAAATGGCAGATGAGGTTTAATACAGATAAATGTAAGGTTATGCATTTGGGATGCAAGAATAAAAAGGGGACTTACAAATTAAATGGAGATATATTGGGAGAATCCTTGATGGAGAAGGATTTAGGAGTGCTGGTAGACAGCAGGCTTACAAATAGTGCCCAAAGTCATGCAGTAGCTGCAAAGGCAAACAGGATCTTATCTTGCATCAAACTGGCAATGGATGGAAGGGAAGTAAACATAATTATGCCCCTTTACAAAGCACTAGTAAGACCACACCTTAAATATGGAGTACAATTTTTGGCACCAATCCTAAGAAAAGACATTATGGAACTAGAGAGAGTGCAGAGAAGAGCCACCAAATTAATAAAGGGAATGGACAATCTAACTTATGAGGAGAGGGTAGCTAAATTAGATTAATTTACATTAGAAAAGAGGCGTCTAAGAGGGGATATGATAACTATATACTAATATATTCGGGGACAATACAAGGAGCTTTCAAAATAACTATTCATCCCACGGGCAGTACAAAGGACTCAGGGTCATCCCTTAAGGTTGGAGGAAAGGAGATTTCACCAGCAACAAAGGAAAGGTTTCTTTACAGTAAGGGCAGTTAAAATGTGGAATTCATTACTCATGGAGACTGTGATGGCAGATACAATAGATTTGTTCAAAAAAAGGTTGGGCATCTTTTTAGATGGGAATGGTACCACAGGGAATTACCAAATAAGTATACATGGGAAGGATGTTGATCCAGGGATTAATCCGATTGCCAATTCTTGGAGTCAGGAAGGAATTAATTTTTCCCCTTTAATGGGGTTTTTGTTTGCTTTCCTCTGGATCAATAACTAAGTATAGATATAGGATAAAGTATCTGTTGTCTAAAGTGTGTGTGTGTGTGTGTGTGTGTGTGTGTGTGTGTGTGTGTGTGTGTGTGTGTGTGTGTGTGTGTCGGTTATACTGGCTATGCAAAAATGAAGCAAGGATAGGTTTTACCATACTTAGTCTTAACCCTGGCTGTGACCATGCAGTAAACTTAAACACGCACGCTCACATATATATATATATATATATATATATAGATATATATATATATACACACACACACGTGTATGTATATTATCTTGGCTCTATGTACAACTGACCAGTCTCTAAAAGCCTCAGTCTGGTCAGAACTGTATTCCACCAGATGGGGAGACCATAGCTTCCCTCATGTCATGTGCTAACGTGGAGGAACCAGGGGAAAATAAATTATATCGTTAAGTAAAAATTCCTTTTTTCAGGTCACACAAACTCGTTGTGAATAGATGTTTCTGAGGTTTTCTTCCTTCTTTCTCTACTTAGAATATTGTTCTCTCTGGAGGCTCAACCATGTTCCGTGACTTCGGGCGCCGTATGCAGCGAGATTTAAAGAGGACAGTAGATGCCAGACTGAAGCTCAGTGAGGAACTGAGTGGAGGCAGGCTGAAGGTGAGTGTGTAAGGGAAAAATCAGTTGGGAAGAACCTCTGCGGGATACATTGGTCAGACTCTAATCCAGTAGTATATACTGTATCATAAAGTCCCCGCTGATGAAAGGAGGAGGATTTAGCAGCTTTTTCCGCTGCTGTTTGAAGTATTTAATTTTGACAAAACCTTTTATCAAAGGGCAGAGATTTGTGTATTTTTTGGGGGACTTGACAGCTGAGTGCTATTTTACAGGTAACAAGTGACATCTGAATGTTCTGTTCATCTTGTTTCATTTCTGGAATGTTTGTAGCCGAAGCCCATCGATGTCCAGGTGATCACCCACCACATGCAGAGATATGCTGTCTGGTTTGGAGGTTCAATGTTGGCGTCCACGGTGAGTTTGTCCTATAAAGTCAGTGACCATGCAGCTGCTGCCAGTAGCATTACACTGGAAATCTTTATAATATGCTCAGATGTCGGGAAATTAGTTTTCTAATCCGCTCGTATACCCTGGCCAAGCATCTGCACATATTGCTGCTCTTCGGGCTCGAGCAGCGTTGTGTGATGTGCATTTAAGTACAGCCCATGCAGGGATCCTGGACCGCATTATGCGCAGAAAGCAACATAAGTTGACATGAAATTCCATCTAAAGGAAGGAAATAGTCTGAGGTAGGATAAACCCTTTTCGAATTTAGCGTCAACATTTTTAGAAAATGCATATATAAACACTATGAATTATAAGGAATCTAATGTTTATAAAGTGCATGATGACGATAGTGGCTACTATGGATCAGATGTCAAATAATTTTTTTAAATAATATGCATTTTCTCCTGGCAGCAGCTGTCATGTTTAATTTGAGATAATTAATGACCCTGGAAGCATTGTGATTCTTTAAATTAATTGAGAACCAACTACTGTAGTTCGTTTTCTGCGTGCTAATGCTATTTGAAATAATCTCAGATGAAGAGGATGGGGTAGGGGCAATCAGTGGACTGAATTGTACTGATCTAGGAGAACCTGGAGAGATTACCAAATCTCCGTGCACTGCAGCCTTTCGGTGTTCTGAATCCTATCACAAATGAAAGGTGACTGCTTAATAACAGTCATTTCATTTCAGATTGCTTTTTGTGTGTGTAGCTCCACTGCCGAAGAACAATTTGTATCAGTGATGCAGTGTTTTCAGAAGGCTGCAGTGCCAGTATATAAACACCAATGGTTCTGTCCGGTGATTGCATACTAGATATGCCTGTGTGTAATTGATGTGAAATGATGTGCCCTGTGTGTTGGTGTTATTGTAATGGATGTAATCTGTGGCCAGTCCTTTGTGGTGTGCAGAAAATAGTTATATTCCTGTTTTTGCTTTCAGCCGGAGTTTTACCAAGTGTGCCATACCAAAAAGGACTATGAAGAGATCGGGCCGAGCATCTGTCGCCACAACCCTGTGTTTGGCGTCATGTCGTAAAGCTGGTGCTGGATGAGGGGCTCGCTGATCCCATGTCTGGACAGCTGGTGTCCGGAATCATTGTTACAGCCAGATTATTATCCTGTCCAGTGTCAGCGGAGCCTGAAATGCATTGCACAGATTGTGTCCGGCAGCTCCGTGTCAATGTATTTTAGGCCCCTCTGGTTTTTGAGGCTCTAATAACTGTCTCAATGTGCAGATATGGTAATGAGCCAAATGATTGCAGTGGGTTTTAGTTCTTTCTGTGCCCTGGTATTTTGTATGTTGCTGGATTTGGCAGGACTTGATATTTGCGCTCAGTTCTACATGGACTGTGTACGTATGTGAACAATGCCAGAACATGTGTGTATTAAATGTTTTAAATAGGACACGTCACCTGAGGCACACAGACCCTAGGGAGAAAG
Organism: Ascaphus truei; assembly: GCF_040206685.1. Taxonomy (NCBI): domain Eukaryota; kingdom Metazoa; phylum Chordata; class Amphibia; order Anura; family Ascaphidae; genus Ascaphus; species Ascaphus truei. Next base: position 116,314,488 of record NC_134489.1, on the reverse strand, counting down.
ATTTATACATGGTACATGAGAAATGGGCTTTATGGCAGGTCACATGGGAAGGACTTGATGGATCTTGTGATTTATATGAATTGGGACCAATCTATATTTTAAGGTTCCTTACATTGCGTCTTGGCCAGTGCTTTGGGAACTGAAACGCTTCTATTCAGAGTTATTCCTCTGCCTGCTTGTGCTTTCTGAATACTAAGTGCTTTCTCTGTTTCTTGCTTAAAGACTTTTGGACCAACCAGACTTGCAGCTGTATGGTAGTTTCTGATTAAAACAATAGATTGGTTGAAGCTTGGTTTGTGGAGCTTAAAATTCCAATAAAGATACAATATCTCTTTTTACAATGTTTTCTTCTTTCTGTTTCATACAAAAAATGGTAAAAATCTGCTTAAAGGTTTATTTTCCCACACACTGTCTGGCTTTTCACTTCTCAGTCTTTCGTATTCAAGGATGAGGTTTAGGAAGATGCTTCAATGTTGGACGTGGGTAACACTAACATTTTGCTTCTCACAGAGGGCTGCGACCAGCAAACAATATACAGGCATACCCCGGTTTAAGGACACTCACTTTAAGCACACTCGCGAGTAAGGGCATATTGCCCAATAGGCAAACGGCAGCTCACGCATGCGCCTGTCAGCACGTCCTGAACAGCAATACCGGCTCCCTACCTGTACCGAAGCTGTGCGCAAGCGGGGAGACTATAGAGCCTGCTACAAATGCGTTATTTACATCAGTTATGCACATATATTGCAGTACAGTACATGCATCAATAAGTGGGAAAAAAGGGAGTGCTTCACATTAATTACATTTTCGCTTTACATACGTGCTCCAGTCCCATTGCGTACGTTAATGCGGGGGGTATGCCTGTACTGTATATATTAAATATAATGCTTAAAATGGGAGGTGTGAAACTTCATCCTCATGTTAGAAGTGTGTGCTTACCCCTGCTGTCTGCTTCCTTCCCCTCTCGGACCCCCCTATTCTTTGGGAATAACCTGACCAAATGAGTGTGCACAATATATACTCTGTTAAATATACAATACATGCCAACTATAAGCAATTGTGTTATTCCCCATTTCAAAACAATGAGAGATGTCCTGTCTGATTCACAATACAATACTACAGCTGCTATTAAAGCTCAGAAAGTTGCTGATCGTCACTTTTGTGGCTCCTGTGCGATTCCTGTTTCTGTAACATGATCTAAAACTACAAATTGTGTCCACTATAAAGTAAAGATGAAGGCTTTGTACTGCGGAAAGAAGCATGTCCACTGGGGGGCAGCATGTGCTAGATGTGTATATCCCTGTATACTGTACCTTTCTTTTGTAAAATGATTTTTTTTTTTTTAAAGATATTGTGTATCTGCCATCACAGTCTCCGTGGGTAATGAATTCCACATTTTGTCTGCCAAGAACCCTTTCCTTTGTTGCTGGTGAAATCTCCTTTCCTCCAACCTTAAGGGATGACCCCGTATCCTCCCAGGAGGGGAGAAAGTGTGTAAGGCTAAGGCCCCGTTGCGCACGGCCGCCTTGCTTGCCGGCGGCGCGTGCAAGTTACTGCACCGCTATTTGCGGTCTGCAGTGAACTTGTTTCGGCGCGGGGGCGTGACCAAAACGGGTCGGGTGGGAGCGGCCATGACGTGGGTGGGCGGGGCCATTACACACAGGCACAGCTCACGATGAGGCAGCTCAATGTTGGATACAATTACAATAAAACCTATCAATTTCTTTATTTTTTTTAACTTTTGTCATTACTGACTGAATTGCAGCATTACGCAGTATAGATTTTTGCATACACCTCCCCTGCTCCCCCGAGAAACTTAAAAACTGTTCTCTCCTTGCACCTCAGAATACTGAAAACACTCCCCTCCTTCCCCTCCTTCCCTCCTCAATGGCTGACTCGTGCACCACATGACGCGTCAGCGCTTCTATTACCAGAAGCATGTAGCTCCGGCAGGCTGACGCGTCACAGCACGCAATCAGCCCTGTCGGAAGGAGGCAGCGGGGACCAGCACACTCGAGGTAAGGGGCTGGTGGCCTGGGCGCGCGCCGCCGACCGTAGCGGGGCCTCAGCCTAAAGTACAAAGTTTTGTAGTCTGTAGAATGATCCTCCAGTGCTACGCTGCATATCTCCGAGTTTTTGTTGCCTACAAAAAATTAATACTGATGATCCCCAGAGGTCTAATCTCATACATGTTTATTCAGGATCTGTGTGGGTCTAATGTAAAAGTGAGTAAAAAAAATATTGATTTCCCAATGTAATTATTTTGCCAAATGCCCCTGTATTGGCCTGTTACGTAGTGTAATTTATTGAATTGCTTGAAACCTTTTTGTTGGTACCTGTATGAGTGAAATGTGTACACAAAAATTAATCCTAAAACGTCTAACACAAGATCTAATCTCTACTAAAATAAATCTGAGTCCTATTTATTTGAACGTAAAAAGTTCTGGTCCTTGGAAAAAAAAGAAAATTAATTGTTGTAAGTTGAGATACCTTATAGCGGACCACCATGGCCGGTCTTTGTACAGTAGATGAAATTAACGTGTGCAGAGTTTAGAAGCCTCCGGGTTCTTCTTGTGTTATCTGGCTGCTCATTTGGAGATTACATTGTGACTTTCTATACGTCTCCATGAGATTTCCTTATAGTTTTCTGTGTGTCAAACTCAGCAGACACAAAAAAAACTACAAATATCTTGAACTGGATATTGGGGGATCATGGATTGGTTCAGAGGGACACCCCAGTGGGGGAGAGGCTTGCTGCTTTAAAGCAAATATTTGTCTGGTTTTGTTCTTTTGGAAATAAAGCACAATCGAGCGTTGAAGGTTGCCTTGTGGTTTGCCTGTGCAAATGTTTGTTGGTCACAGTGACATTAGGCAAAAGGGAGAAGTCAGAGCAAATCAAACCCCTCCCAGGTATCGGCCTACCATGTTTACAAACTGATTTTGTTACCAAAATCTAACTACTTTATTTTGTTAGATATCAGTTGCCTACATATAACACTTAAACATGTCACTGCATTGGAACACTTTGCTCCTAGGAGACACAGCTCATATTATTTGCAATCTCTTAACCAACCTCTGGATTCGGCTCACCATCCAGGGGTGTAGCCGGTATTTCGGGCTCATCATCTCCTACTTGTGGGATGGGGAGAAAATGATTCTGGTGCCATACCTTTAACCGTCCAGCCGCATCTTTTATGCGGTAGACCGGGATGCCAGGCATCTGCGATTCAACTTCGTAGATGCTGTCCCGCCAGCGGTCGGCTAGTTTGTGTTTTCCTGGGACTTGCAGATTGCGGAGAAGCACAACGTCTCCAGGGCGAATTTCCCGGTGTCTGACCTTATGGTCATAGCGCCTTTTGTTGTTGGCATTGAGTTTTTCAGCAGACTTTTCATTTTGTTGATAAGCCTGTTGTAAGCCTTCCTGAAGTCTCTGCACATATTTAAAATGCGTGGCATTGTGTATCCCATCCATTGGTACTCGTAGACGTACATCCACTGGCAGCTTGGCTTCTCGCCCAAACATAAGGAAGTACGGGGAGAATCCAGTGGACTCATGGCGATTCAGTTATATGCATGTACCAGTGTCTCCACATGCCGACTCCACTCTATCTTCTGCGCCCCGGTTAACGTGCCCAGCATGTCCACCAACGTCCGGTTGAACCGCCCGGCAGAGCGTCACCCTATGGGTGGTACGGAGTTGTCAGAGACTTGCTGATATCCAGAATTTTTAGTTGCTCCCGAATTAATTTGCTCTCAAAGTCCCGGCCTTGATCGTAATGAAGGCGGTTGGGTGGGCCATAATGCATTAAATATTTCTCCCAGAGGATCTTCGTCACTATAATGGCCTTCTGCTTTTTGGTCGGGAACGCTTGGGCGTATCATGTGTAATGGTTCGTGATGACCAGCACGTTTAGATACCATGGGCATCAGGCTCGATGCTTTTCAAGTGAGCCATGGGTGCTGCTCGGGTTGGTAGTGTCTTGTGTTGAATGCACCTGGAGCATCTTTGACAATGTTGTTCCACCGACTCACACATCTTGGGCCAGAAGAACCGGTCTCTGCTGAGTCAGAACGTCTTGTCTTTACCGAGATGTCCGTACTCATCGTGAAGGGCCTTCAGGACCATATGTTGTAGGTTCCTGGGTAAAACCAGTTGCCGTCTATCCGGATGGTTGTGGTATTGTACCACCCTATAGAGTAGCCCAGTGTCGATCTCTTAACTTATCTGCCTCGCATGAGAATGGTGACCGTGTCACTAGGAGCACGCCTCAGGAGGGAAGGCTTGATTTTTCTGGACAGCCTGACGGATGAAACCAGCTATTGGGTCCCGGCTCTGATATTGGACCATATCCTTTCACGATATGTTTTTATCGGGGGTGATGTGCATTCCGCCGGGATCACAGTAAGCTGCAGGAATGGCTTTAGAGTGACATACTAAGGAATCTGCAATTTTTAACTCCGAAAAGGCCATTCTATCCTCTATAACCACGGCTGTGCTGCACATGGCTCTCATCCCGGGGCCCGGTATCTCCTCCCAACAATCGTTATCTGGACTGGCGCTCAAACCGGGTCTTAGAGAGAGTGCATCCGCCCCGCTGTTCAAGGGTCCCGGTTTATATTTCAGTGTGAACTGATAATTTGATAACGCTGCCAGCCATCTGTGGCTGTTGGTGTCCAACTTGGCGGATGTTAGTGTATATAGGTGAGGGGATTGTTATCTGTCCTCACTTCAAAGGATACGCCGTATAAGTAGTCATTCCCTGATGAAGTCAAATTAATCTGATGAAACACGTAGGATTGGACAATACATGATTTACAAGTCTTGGCGCTTCTCCGCAATAGACTGCAAGAGGCCCGCATTGACTTCAACTGGTGCCACACAGAATTGATTCCCCAGCCGGAACCACATACGCTTGTGGTGTGCTGTCGGAGGATGCTTTCACCGAGGACTGACGTCGCAAGTTCCTGCTGGCACGGAGACTCGTGCCGTACAGCTTTGACAAACAGCAGAGATACAGTCACGGATCGTTGGAGCACGAGTATATACTCATAACACGCCTTTTATTAACATTTGTTTGTGAGTGTTCATTTGTGAATCTCAGATATTACATTTATATTTTTTTTAACATATTTCACTAGGATCGGGCGCTTTTCTTTTTTTTCTATATATCTATCTCACCAATATACAAATTACACAAACATGCAGAAATAAAAACATGAAATCTCAAAATCAGTATTGCAGGGGGGTGTGGCCAAGACAGAGCAGGCAGGACCTGTGCATGCTCAACTCCGTCCAAAGAGTGACCAAAATAAAGATCATAGGGACCAAGAAACCCCTAAAAAGTACCCAAAAAGCTGGGGGAAGATACCCTCCACGTGCTGACTGCTCCGGTGGCGGGGGATTTTACACAGTCCCAAAGACCAAAGATAAAACACGGGTCCCCTGGGCCCCCTTTTCCTCATTGCCGAGGGTCTAAGATGGCGGCTAAGAAGATCGGAGCCTCATAGACCGAGCGCCAAATCCCATTAGACAGCCTCCCTGATATCAAGAGCTGCTGCCCGCCAAACCTGCTGGTATCCGGAGCACGGAAAGGGAGTCCGCTCGACGGGAGCCATCAACCCGCCGCTGGCACTGCCGGAGAGAGCCATGGGTGGGTCTTCCCCCCTGCACCAGTGGAGCTTCAGGACCCGGGGCGGCTGGGGATCAGTGGAGATGAGCGGCACGGTCGTCTCTACCCCCTGGGATCTGTAGTGGCGGCGCCGGAGGGGAGCAGGAGTCCAAGACCAGCAGCTCGTCGGGGCTCCGGAGCTCTGCCGGACAAGATCTGCCCGGCGTGCCTTGCATCGGCCCGTCGCAGGTGCAGACGGAGAGAGGCGAGCGCCACGCAGGAGATCTCCCCACCAGGTCAGCCTACGGAGGCCTCCAGCCCTGCCCCGTGCTCTGGGACGGCTGCAGCTGGTGTGGGGTCCCGGCGGTGTGTTGCGGGAGCCACCTGCAGCAGCGGGAGAGCCCGATCACCGAGGGCTCTGGAGGAGCGGCCACGCGGGGAGCTGGGAGAAGAGCAGGCGGCCATCTTGCCCCTGCAACGCTCTGAGGCCCTGAAAAGGTTGGGGAAAAATCGGGGCCACAGCAGCAGAATAATAACGACCCCCTCCCCTCCCCTCTACACAAGCTCACTGGGAGGGGTGTGGAAACCTCAGGGGTAGATCTGGGGGTACCCTGTCCTGACTGCTGAGCAGCTACAACTTAACATAAAATGGCTGACTATAAAATACATGTGTGCTGGCGCTGACAGTTCCTATCACCACCCGGTCAAAAATCACACCAAACAGAGTCTGCTACAAAACCATACAAACTGCACAAAATAAATAAAAACACTATACTGTAGCAAACACACAGGAGAAAAGAATAATAATAAAAAAAAAAAACGCACCCTTCACAAGCAAAGCTCTCCACCATTAAAAATAAAGCAAGCAGATCTCTGCATCTCCCCCCGGTACACCAAACTGCTGGCGCGGGGCTGCTGCAGAGAGGGGAGGACCTGCAAACATCCCCTTGGTCAGCTGGCCTGACCCTCTGTGACAGGGTGTGGCACAGGAGCCACGAGTCTCCCCTTCATCCCCAAAGGAACTGTCCCTCAGCAGTGGAAGGTGGGGAGGTGCTGGACAGGAGAGGCTGTGATCGGTCTCCCCTCTGCCCCCCCCCCTGTCCCCATAACTCCAGAAAACCCCAGACAAACAATCAATAAAATGACTTTATTTCAATAAAAATGTTCATTCGGGGAGGACTTCCGGTGACATCTCAGAGCATGGTCGGGTTGTAGGGCTTCCGAAAACCCTCGCCGCTAAGCCGCTCATTTACGCACCCACCGCCACCAAAAAATCTCAAACACCCCCAAAACATACAAGAACGGGACCATGCCTTCAAAAGGAAAAGCGGCCCAGAATCAAGGGGTCACCAAGTACTTTACCCCCACGCAGCGCTTGCCAGAGCCGAGCTGCGATTTGCAAGATGGCGCCGAGGAGGCCATGCAGGCCTCAAATGTGGATCGGGCGCCAGACACAGACAGCCGAGAACCGCTGGAATTCGGCCTAAATAAACAATACTTCGATGCCCTTTTCCTCCAAATGAGGAGAGGAGTCCAGGAAGACGTGAATGCTGCCTTGGAGAGCCTAAGGGCAGATATCAACGGCCTCACGAAGCGCACTGACAAGCTAGAGCACAAGATCAGAGATGTAATAGGATCGCAAAATAGCACAGAGGAAGAGGTGATCAGACTGGGACAGGTCATTGAAGAGTTAAAAGACTCCCTCGAGGACCAAGAAAACAGGGACCGCAGGCAGAACCTCCGGATAAGAAATATACCTGAAGAAGTCACACCTGAGCTCCTCCAACCTTACCTGCACAAGCTGTTCCGGTCCCTGGTCCCAGACTTGACGGAGCACGATATACAAATGGACAGAGCTCACCGAGCGCTAGGCCCGAAATCCTCTGATACAAACCGTCGCAGAGATGTGATTATTAAATTTCACATGTACTCCGCCAAAGAAAGAATCATGTCCGCAAGCAGAAAAGTAGGAGACCTCCACATAGAAAATAACAGAATCCAGATATACAGCGTCCTGTCGAGGGTCACAGTGGCCAGGAGGAAGGAGATGAAGCCCCTCATTAACATTCTAAAGGACCATAACATCACCTACCGCTGGGGCTTCCCCTTCAAATTGATCGTTCTGAGAAATGGCCGCCATCATACCATCTCCAGACCAGAAGACTCCCCCTCTTTTCTCAAAGCGCTGGGGCTCACCCCACCACCAGACAGCAGAGGGCCCTCTAAGTCTACATCGCGCCAGGAAGAAGCAGAAACGCCCAGAGCCTCCGAACGCATAGCGAATCAGAAGCTCCCCAACACCTCAGACCAGGATCAGCTCCTCCAGTCTCGCTCATAACCAACCTGGTTCTCCCCCCCCCCCCCCCACCCAGCTTCCCTCCGTGGTTCGGGAGAAAGAAGTGGAGCCGAACCAGCCGAACACCAACCTGGGTCATCAACCGCCTCCCGGCCGTCGTTCCTGGGATCGGGAAAGAAGACCGCGAAACTCTGGACCAGGCGCCCGTCCACCCTCTCCGCACCGCTGAGACCAGAGACAGGACCTGAATGACAGATGTCAACTTGACACGCAGAGCCTGTCAGCCCCCGTCTACTCCCCATCCTCGGCCAAACCCCCCTCCCCCCTCTCCCCCCTCTCTCCCCCCCTCCTCCCCCCTTCCCTCCCCTGCTCCCCTTCAACCCCTCAACCTCCCCTTAATCCTTCCCTCCCTCCCGCTGGCCACCTAACCGCCACCCCCAAGTATTCACAGTGCTCCCGGTTTGAGGCGCCTCCTCGCAAGCCATGTCACGGGAGCCCGGTCTCCGGTCTGGAGCTGCCAGTGGGAAACACCCGTTTCACCGCTCTACCAGCTGCACCCCCTCGCAGATCCGGCAACCGAGAGAAACATACAGCAACCAGAGGGATCACGTATCCCTGGACTGCTCCCCTAGAAAGTGGTAGCAGAAGTCATCACCACCCCCTACGTGGCCCACCGAGTGCCCCTTTCGGACTGCCTCCCGGGGGAACGGGAAAGTAAGGTTGTATATCTGCCTACACCCCCCCACCCACCTACCCTGCCCCCCTCCCCTTCCTCCCAGGGTTGAAGATATATCCCCTCTCAGGTTTCCCCACAACCTGCCTCTCCACCCCTCCCTCCCCCCACCCGTTGTGTCAAGATATCACTGCAGCTAGCAGGCCTCAAAGCACAAGAACTGTATGGTCTGCTCTAACATGCAGTGATTCTAAATGCTTCCCCATAAACATGTATGTATTTACCATCTTGGGAACAACTGATGTATATGCACAATGTCTAGCAATATCGCTAAGCTCAATACCCACCTCTACCCCCCCCCCCCATGTTTCCCCCAAGACAAGATCTCTAGGTAGAGCACAAGTCTCAAAGTAAATAAGCAAGCGTCACAACAAAAAAAGTGCTACAGCACCTAAAGGACAAAACCCTTACATGCCTCCCCCCTCCCCCTCCCGTGCCCTTCCTCCCCCCCTCTGTGCCCCCCCCCCTCCTCCCCTCCTCCGTGCCCCGCCTCCTCCCCACTCCCTCCCCCACTCCCTCCCCCGCTCCACGCCCCCCTCCTCCCCGCACCCCCCGCACCCCCCCTCCTCCAGCTCTTCCCAGCCCCTCCTCACCCCCCCGCCTTACCCCCCCTCCACGCCACCCTCCCCCTGACCTCCGCGCCCCCTCCTCCATCTCTTCCCAGCCCCTCCTCCTCACCCCCCCTGCCTCACACCCCTCCCCGCCTCACCCCCCCGTGCCACCCGCACCCCTCCGCCCCGCACCTCTCCCCCCCTTGCCACCCCACTCCCCCCCTCTGCGCCCCCCCTCCTCCCTGCTGCCCCCACTCCCCCCTCCTCCATCTCTTCCCAGCCCCTCCTCCTCACCCCCCTACAGGATATAGTTTAACGACAGACGGTTGTTCCAAGAGTCAGCTGGACGAAGATTTAGAAGAGTATGAGGGCAGAGCTGCCCTATTAGCTGCTGTGGAAGCGGACAGTACTCAGCCCAGAGGACAGGAGGTCCCTCCAACTCCGGGGCTGCAAGGACAGGGGGAGGATGTCGCCGACCACCCGGTCGTGGGGGGCTTTGATGCGGCCGCCGGACTGCCTGCCACTGGACTCGGCGCACTTCTCGCCACCTGGGGAGAGGGAATCAGCTATGAGCAGATGTAAAAGCTCCTCTCGATCGCAGTTGGAAAGGGTTCCCAATCCCACCTTGTAAATGGGGAACAAGAGCTTTCCCGGCTGGATCACCACAGTTTTAGCAAGTTTATTGATGGCATGACCTGGACTCATTTCTAAATTACTTTGAGAAAGTGTGGCCGGTTCCGAATACCAAAGAGGGACTGGGTGGTCAAACTGCGACCACTATTATCCAGCAAAACCAACAGTCATCATGCTGATGACTATGGGCATGTGAAGCGTAAGCTGCTGGTCCAGTATGCCCTGACACCTGAGGGGTATAGGAGCAAATTCTGGACGGGGGATGTGAACCCTGAGGAATCATTTGCGGACAATGCCAACAGAATGGTCAGGTATGGGACCCAGTGGGTCGCGGGTTATAAAGCTACCAAGTACCATACCTTACTGGACTTAATCTTTCAAGAACAATTGATGCAACGTTTTCCCCCCAAAATACGGTCCTGGATCTTTGACCATAAGCCCAAGACCTGGGAGGACGCTGCCCGGATGGCCGACGAGTATGTGGCCAGCAGGATTGCGCTGGACGACCCAACAGTTCCCAGAGCAGGGGCCCGAGCAGCCCCGGGAGCTAAGACTGCACCTCAGTGGAAAGTTAAATCTGCAGCCGGAAGCAAGGCGCCGAAAGCTGCAGAGTTCAAACACGAGAGGAGGTGTTTTACCTGCTACAAGGTCGGGGACCTTAAATCCGATTGCCCGGACCGGGACCGGTCCGGAGGACCCCATCAGGGGCACCACTCCCAAGCAGCGAAACCAGTCGCCCGTGTGCGACTGGCACCATCGGAGGGGACCAGAGCAGCCGTGACGCCAGCCAACAGAGGGATGACCATGGAGGCACCAACCCTTGCCAACCCAGGACCTGCAGTGGAGGACGGAGGGCATCAGGTTGTGCCAGTCGGGCTGCAACCTAACGATGCCCGGCAGAAGCATCTGCAGAGGGTGACCATCGGAGACCGGCAAGCAGATGGGTTGCGGGACTCCGGTGCCACCGTGACTGGTTCGCCCTGATATGGTGCGGCCAGAGGATTTGCTCCTGGGCACCGGGATGCAAGTGACCATGCCAGACAGAGGACTGCGGTCACTCCAGGTTGCCCGGGTCTTTTTGGACTGGGGGGGCGGGTCGTGGCATTAGGGAGGTGGGGGTATTGCCTGGGTTGGATGCGGAGGTGCTCCTTGGCAATGATCTGGGGCATGTTACCTGTGTTTTTACTGCGTAGCTGACCCCTGCTGCACCGGTTGCAGCGATTACTAGGAGCCAGGCAGCAAAGATCACAGCAGTAAGCCAGACTCAGTCCGCTTCTGACACTGACTTTCTGTACCCTGTCCCTGTTCCCTGTCCCCCTGACTCAGGTATGACTGGGGGGTGGTCAGAATTAGGCACTCAGTTTAGGGAAGCGGAGCAATCTGATCCCACCTTGGAGGGCATGAGACTTCGGGCATCCGAGTCTACGCCAAGTGAGGGGTCTGATTACTACTTGTGGCACCGCTGGCTTTTGTATAGAGAGCAGGGGGCTTTAGGGTTAGATAAGGTCTGGACTGGCAAGCGACCGTTAGTGGTACCCATGGGCTACAGGCAACAGTTATTACGGGTTGCCCACTCCATCCCGCTTGCGGGGCATCAGGGGGTCACGCACGAGAGCATGGCTCTTGCAGCATTACTACTGTCCGGGGGCATCCAACGAGGTGGCAGATTTCTGCCACTCCTGTGATGCCTGCCATTGAGTAGGTAAGGCGGGTGACCATGTGAAGGCACCCCTGAACACGTTACCGGTGATCGGGGAACCCTTCCAGCGGGGGGCAATGGACCTTGTGGGGCCCCTTATGATTCCGAGCTGGACAGGGAAGCTCTACATTCTCAAGGTTGGTGGATTTTGCCACCCGGTACCCTGAGGCTGTAGCGCTGGCTACTATTGATGCGAAGGCAGTGGCTAAGGCTTTCATTTCCATTTTCACTAGGGTAGGTTTCCCAAGCGAGGTCCTAACCGATCAAGGGTCGCAATTCATGAGTGAATTGCTCCAGTGTCTCTGGGATGCGTGCGGGGTGAAGCACCAGCGCACGACCCCAAACCAACAAGCTATGTGAGAGGTTCAACGGTACCTTAAAGCAGATGCTTAGGACATTTATAGAGGCAGTGGGGAAAGACTGGGAGATTCACCTGCAGCACTTGCTGTTTGCATACCGAGAGGTACCGCAAGAATCCACCGGCTTCTCTCCCTTTGAGCTGCTATATGGTCGCAAGGTACGTGAACTCTGGACCTATTGCGTGAGGGATGGGAAGGGGAAGCTACCAATACTGACGCTTCTGTGCTTCAATATGTGATAGATCTCAGAGAGCGGTTAGAGATACTCATGGGTTTGGCGCAGGACAACCTTAGGGCTGCCCAGACCAAGCAGAAGACTTGGTATGATCAGAATGCCCGTAGCAGAGAATTCATCCCAGGACAGCAAGTACTTGTTCTGAAACCCACTCGGTAGAACAAATTAATGGCTGCCTGGTCAGGACCGTATCCGGTACTACGAAAGATGAACGAGTGCAACTATGTTGTACAGGTAGATGCTGAGACAGGGAGGACCAAAACATATAATATTAAGATGCTCAAGGAGTATATAGCCCCGAATGTGGCATCGGTGCTAGCCATTTGCAGCCCACCGATGGGGGATCCGGTGAGCAATGCTCTGCCAGATCTCCTAGGGGAGGCTAGGCAGGGGGGTACCATAGGGCAGGTAGAGATAGGGGATCAGCTGAGTGTCAGGCAGAGAGCAAAGGCCAGGGCTATGCTATAACAGTATAGGCTCTGTTCACAGATAAGCCAGGCAGGACACACATCACTGATCACCCAGTGCTTACTGGGGATTTAAGATCCCCACACAAGCATGCTTACCGGGTCTCAGCCAAGATAATGGGAAGCATAGCGAGGGAGGTAGAGGAGATGCTGGCCCTAGGGGTAATTGTATCGTCACAGAGCCCTCGGGTTGTCTGGTAGTCCTAGTGCCTAAGAAGGATGGGACCACCTGGTTCTGTGTGGACTACCGGCAGCTCAACGCAGGGACGGTTTCAGATGCCTACCCCATGCCCCGCATGGATGAGTTGCTGGATGAACTCACGGGGGCAAGGTATCTTACCACCATGGATCTCAGTAAAGGGTACTGGCAGATCCCACTGACCCAGGAGGCTAGGGAGAAGTCGGCTTTCATCACCCCAAGTGGCCTCTATGAATTCTTAGTGATGCCATTTGGGATGAAGAATGCACCGGCTACCTTCCAACGCTTGGTCAATCGCTTGCTAGAGGGTTTGCAAGGGCTTATCTGGATGATATTGCTGTGTTCAGTAATTCATGGGAATCACACTTACTTCATGTAGCTGCGGTGCTAGCCAGGATTAAGGATGCAGGTCTCACCTTAAAACCCACCAAGTGCTTAGTAGGGATGGCAGAAGTCTTATACCTAGGGCATAGGGTGGGTGGAGGGCACCTCATGCCAGAGCCAGCTAAGGTAGAGGCAGTAGTGCAGTGGCCCAATCCCAAAACCAAGAAGCAAGTTATGGCTTTCCTAGGCACCGCAGGCTACTATAGAAAGTTTGTTCCCCAGTATAGTGCCATTGCAAAACCCCTGACTGACTAGACCCAGAAGTGAATGTCTGTGCTGGTAGTCTGGTCTCCAGCCTGGGAAAAAGCATTTCAGGCTCTGAAGACTGCAGTGGCCAGTGCACCCATCTTTGCTGCTCCAGATTATTCCAAAAAAATTCTGGTGCAGACTGATGCCTCGGACTTTGACATTGGGGCTGTGCTCAGCCAGGTGGGGGAGGAGGGCAGTGAACACCCAGTGGTGTATCTGAGCCGCAAGCTGCTGCCCAGAGAAGTACAGCCTTTAGTTAAGAGTTTGCCCTCTTTTCTGAGAGATTCTATGGATTTGTTATCTGCTATTAAGAAAAATCGCTGGCAAAGAAATTTTAGATGGGTCACAGTGGATGTGATGTCGCTCTATTCTATCATTAATCAGGATCAAGGTTTACAAGCAGTACCATTTTTTCTTGAGGCTTCAACATTATCTATTTCACTGTGTGCGTTTCTTTTATATTCTATCACATTTCTTCTCACTCACAACTATTTTTCTTTTGATGCACAGTTTTATTTACAAACACGGGGGACAGCTATGGGGACGTCTTTTGCCCCCTCTTATGCTAATTTGTTTATGGGTCTTTGGGAATCCACTCACATTTTCGGGGATAATAATTCTTTTCATCATCATATTATTTTCTATAAGCGCTATATTGACGACCTTATTATGATTTGGGACGGGGATTTGTTGTCACTGAACACTTTTATTCAAATATTAAACATTAATGAATTAAACCTCAAGTTTACATATGAGGAGCACTTTAATCACATTAATTATCTAGATATTACCCTATTCATTGATACGTTAGGGAATATTCAAACAGTCATCTTTAGAAAGCCTAATTCAATTAATACATTGCTAGAGGCAGACAGTAGTCATCCAAGATCTTTGATCCGCGGTATAACGAAGGCCCAATTTCTACGGCTCAGACGTTTCTGTTCAAGTGAAGAGCTATTTGATCAGCAAGCTGAGGTCCTAAAAAATAGATTTATCTCTAGGAGATACAAACAAGAGGATATTGAGGTTGCATACAGGAACGCAAAATCATATACAAGGGCGGAGTTGCTATCGCAGCCTTCAAAGAGAGCAAAATCTACACATAAAAAAGATCAAGAGATAGATGGAGGTAAATCGCCTGTGTTTGTGACCCAGTTTAGTCGCCAGGCAGAACAAATACGTTCTATCATTTATAAGCATTGGGGGACCCTAGCCTTAGATAAGGATTTATATCGCTCAATAAAACAGGGGCCAGCTATTACATTTAGGAAGGCCAAAACTTTGTCTAGCTTTTTGTCCCCCAGTCTATTTAATTCATCCTTTACAGAGGATAATAGACTAAGAAAAATAGGGGGCTTTTTCAAATGTGGCAAATGTTGCATCTGTTGTTATGCAAAACCTATAAAATGTGTTGAGATTATTTATCCTAAAAGAAAGGTGAGAATCCCATGCTTTATTAATTGTGATTCAAAATTTGTGGTATCACCTGTGGCTGTGGTAAGGGCTGTGTTGGCCGTACCATACGTCCCGTGAAGAACAGGATTATGGAACATATTCGATCTATTAAGAGGTCAGACTTGATGTTACCTGTTTCAAAACATTTTACCAATTGTCCATCTGGCCACTTATCAAGTTTCCAGTTTTCAGCTATAGAGTCAGTTCCCATGCCTGTGAGAGGAGGGGACAGATTGAAACTTTTAAATCAACGTGAGATGTTCTGGATACATTCATTAGACACATTGTTTCCTTCAGGAATTAATACAGAGTGGAATCTGAAACATTTCCTTTGATTTGATTTATGCTGTATTTAATCAATTTTTTCATGGTTATTCAACTAATATATTAAGGTTTAACCAATTATTGCATTTAAAATGTTCTTATTTTCTGTTGCTAGTTTTTGCTGCCCTCTGGTGGATATATATATTTGTATTTTCAAAATGATCCAGAGATTATCAAAAAAGACATCACAATGTTGCACTCTGCCTAGTAATAAAATTGTTAAACACAATAATTTGTGTCAACCACTATACGTTAAGCGCTCACACCAGGGAGGAAGGAAAATAAAAATGTAACAAAAAGGAAAACAATAAAATTTTATTTAAACTCTTCTATAATAAAATGTTCTTAAGAAAGTAGAGCAGTGATCTGCGTATTGTAGAAATATCAAGTTACCAGACCCATGTGTGGTAAACAGTGTTTATAATAAATGTCACCTGTTAATTAAACCTTTTGTATATTGGTACCAGGGCACAGAAAACACCTTAATATGGGAGGGTCTAAGGAACAATTCCTATAGTTGGAATATCCAAGAAAGCTATTTGATCACAAATTTCAATCAAACAGATCTCATCAACGGTTGTATATATCTGGTCTTATTGTGTATATTAATGTACACATACTCAAACCCTGTTTTTATTGTTTTCCTTTTTGTTACATTTTGATTTTCCTTCCTCCCTGGTGTGAGCGCTTAACGTATAGTGGTTGGCACAAATTATTGTGTTTAACAATTTTATTACTAGGCAGAGTGCAACATTGGGATGTCTTTTTTGATCATCTCTGGATCATTTTGAAAATATATATCCCTACTCCCTATGCACCGCCACTTTTTCCTAACCATTATGAACCCTAAGGTTGAGCTGGTATGACCCCCCTCCTATCCTGGATATATATTTGTGTCAGCTTTCTTCTCGTGTCAGGTCATTTAATATTACTGAATTCTTTCTTACTTGCGAATATTGGTATTTATCAGTTATGGGTTAATACATAGGTAGATAGATTTATAATTAAAGTGTATTATTTATTTTATTAGATAGTTTTCATTATTGAGGTATGGTTTTTGCATTATATAATATCCAATATTTGCTTTACATTGCTCCAGAGTTTAGTTATTTTATGATGATGTTTATGGATGTTGGTCTTTGTATTAATCTGTATATGTTGTTATGTCTTTGTTCCTCTCTCTTCTCGGGTGCACCACCTCTCCTCCGTGTTTTCATTCTCACCGAGGGTTTGTGTTCCAGGGGAGGTTTTTACCTGGACACAGGTGGGTGGTGCATTTGAGAGTGAGGGCTATAAAGAGCTGAATTAAGACCACTGAAACTACTCTCTGATAAAGCGCCCTTGGCGAGAAACGTGTTAGAGGTTTCTCTTTTTAAACTAGGCATGTTTCAATAACATTTTTGTTATTTTTTCTATTGACCTCCAGTTCCACGCTTTTTGCTGTGCTCTCAGTTTTCCTTTTTCCTTGCCCAGAGAAGTGGCCTATGCCACTAATGAGAAAGAGTGCCTGGCTATCGTATGGGCTGTAAAGAAACTACAGCCTTATTTGTATGGCAGGAAATTCACGGTCATCACAGACCATAACCCCCTAAGTTGGTTGCAGAGGGTGTCGGGAGAGAATGCCAAGCTCTTGCGCTGGAGCCTGGCCCTGCAAGTATGTGACTTCACCATTCAGCACAAGAAAGGCAGTGTGCATGGGAACGCTGATGGCTTCTCCCGGCAGGACAATCCCCAAGACCTAAGGACTTCAAAAACTCTCAGGTCAGCCCAACCACCAGAGGAGGTGACCAGGGCAAACCTTGGGATTTGAGTGCAGGAGGTGTAACTAAATTGTGGTCCAATGCAATATGGGTTGGTGCAACGCACAGCAAAAAAAAAGGGGGTGATGGCAGGTCTGGCAAAAATGTTTCTTTATTGTGTGGACATAAAAACAGAAGGCTGCAACCTTCTACGCGTTTTGTGCAGACAAATTGCACTTTATCAAGAAGTGTATCAACATGGTATATAGCAGGTATATATAGGGGCACAGTCTGCCGATTTTGGCGCCAAAACTCACTAATTGAAAGCCTCAAGCTACTTAAACTGCTTAAACAAATAGTGTATAGCTGTGAGGGCATGTGGGGATGGCTAATTACCTGTTGGCACTCGCAGGAGAGCTGCCTCCAAACACCAAGCTCGGTGACACGCACCGCACTGCAATGGAGGGCCAAATCTCGCGAGATGCGCCTCATGCAAGCCACGTTCATGCCGCGCATGCGCAGAGCAAAGTATGTCATAAATCAGTCAGGAATCACAAGAGCAATGCCCCCAGAGTACTATGTGCTCGCGCATGCGTCCCTATGCCCGTTGGTGACTGAAAAAATTGTGTATACCCCACCACATAATGAGGATATTAATGGAGATGCCTATAAAACATGATGACACTCACATTATTTGTCCATGGTGCGGTGGGGGGGAAAAGGAGGGGGGGGGAAGGGGGAAAGAGGGTGAAAAGAAAAAGAAGAAAAAGAGGGGTAAGGAAAAGGAGGAATAGGAGGGTGGGGGAGAAAAGAACGAAAGAAACGTGGAAAAGAAGGAAAAGGGAGGGAAGGGAAAGGGAAAGATAAAAAAGGGTGAGAAAGTAGAAGGGAAGGGGAGGGGGAGAAAGAAAAGAAAGATGGGGGGGGAGAAAGAGAGGGGAAGGGAGGGAAAGAAGAGAAAAGAGGGGGGGGAAAAACGGGGGACGGGGAAAAGGGGGAGAAGGGGGGAAAAAAGAAAGAAAAAAAGAAAGGAAAAGAGCTAAGGGGATGAAAAGAAGGAAGAGAAAAAGACAAGAAAAAAAGAAAAAATTGAAGAAAAATGTTTGGAAAAAAGGGGGAGGAGGGATGGGAAAACTCAATGTTCTAACGTGTATGCATTATTCAAGTTGGGGGCCAAATTGGGCAGAATGTACATCACATATACAAAACATACATTGATTGTGACCTTAAAAACAAAAGATATACATATATGATCAGACATAGTATAACATATTTGTGAAATTCTAACTTATACCTATATTAAAAACATATAAGCAGCCTTCCAGAAGAACAGAGGATGACTACTAAATGGAAAATACATATATTCAGTTTTTTAAGTTTTTTCAAACCGTGAAAGGAAAAAAGTTACATACATTAATACTTGTTCGGTTTATCCAATAAATGGGAATGTGGTTAGACTTAAGTTGCTGATAATTGTCCCTATAATTATTTCATACAGTCCAAAACATTCTTTGAGCATTATAGATTAATTAGTCAAATACAGAGATACAAAGTTGTTACGGTTAATGCACATAATGTAAAACATCGATGACCTTGGGGCGGTGAGACTATGCATACTACATAAAAATCTAGAGAAATCTGACCATGGATTATTTCAAAAAATGATTAATGCTCCATTCAATGTTAATTCCATCTGGATAACGGGTTTTTAGCATGAAAATCCAGAATGATTCCCTACAATCTAACCGTTGTGTCAAATCGCCACCCCTCATTTTGGGTAAAATTCTCTCTATTCCCATAAATGAAAAGCTTTCGGGACCGCCCTTGGCGCATTCTATGAAGTGCTTGGAGACCGGGTGCGCCAAGTCTCCCCTCTTAATGAGTCTAAAATGCTCTTGCATTCTAATCTTGAGGGACCTTGTTGTCCTTCCGACATATCTTTTCCCACAGCCACAACTTATTACATAGACCACAAAAGATGTGTTGCAATCAATAAAGTTGTTAATGTTGAAACGTCTATGTGGGCTGTGGGAAAAGACAAATCTGGAAGGTTTCATGTACCGACACATATTGCAATTATTGCACCTGAAGGAGCCCTTTGTATTAAATGTGTTTGTATTGGTCCTAATATCTGGGATGACACTAGGAGATAGGTAATTGGCAATGGTCTTGGCCTTCCTGTAGACAATTTTGGGTCCCATTTTGGTATACTCCCCCAAGATGGGATCCATACGTAGTAGACCCCAATGTTTGTTGATTATTTTATTTACTTGGCCGCTGGCCTTACTGTATTGGGAAATAAACAAGGGGGATGTGTTTCCCAATTTTTTATTGCTTGCTTTACCACTTTTTTGACTAACATCCTTCGTCCTTGACTCCCTGGTGGGGAGTAGTGTGTCTCTATCTATTTCCATTATTTCTCCCACTGTGGATTCCAAGGCCTCCCTGTCGTAACCCCTTTCAAGAAACCGATTGGTGAGAGCCTCAGACTGAGTCAGGAAACCATCTAATGTAGAACAGTTCCTCCTCAGTCTGAGGTACTGGCTTTTCTTCTCTCCCTTTTCCTTCTTTTCCATGTTTCTTTCGTTCTTTTCTCCCCCACCCTCCTATTCCTCCTTTTCCTTACCCCTCTTTTTCTTCTTTTTCTTTTCACCTTCTTTCCCCCTTCCCCCCCCCTCCTTTTCCCCCCCACCGCACCATGGACAAATAATGTGAGTGTCATCATGTTTTATAGGCATCTCCATTAATATCCTCATTATGTGGTGGGGTATACACAATTTTTTCAGTCACCAACGGGCATAGGGACGCATGCGCGAGCACATAGTACTCTGGGGGCATTGCTCTTGTGATTCCTGACTGATTTATGACATACTTTGCTCTGCGCATGCGCGGCATGAACGTGGCTTGCATGAGGCGCATCTCGCGAGATTTGGCCCTCCATTGCAGTGCGGTGCGTGTCACCGAGCTTGGTGTTTGGAGGCAGCTCTCCTGCGAGTGCCAACAGGTAATTAGCCATCCCCACATGCCCTCACAGCTATACACTATTTGTTTAAGCAGTTTAAGTAGCTTGAGGCTTTCAATTAGTGAGTTTTGGCGCCAAAATCGGCAGACTGTGCCCCTATATATACCTGCTATATACCATGTTGATACACTTCTTGATAAAGTGCAATTTGTCTGCACGAAACGCGTAGAAGGTTGCAGCCTTCTGTTTTTATGTCCACACAATAAAGAAACATTTTTGCCAGACCTGCCATCACCCCCTTTTTTTTTGCTGTGCGTTGCACCAACCCATATTGCATTGGACTTCTCCCTATTGGCAACTGCACGCAGACTGAGAAGGACTACTGGTGACACATTCGTGAGTACTTACCTGGGGCCAGCCCAATGAGGTTAGGGGGGGTGTCCTTGTGCATTTACCCCTGCCTTCAGGGCAACTGGAGCTCTTTATTAGGTTTCAATATCTCATGTCCCAGAAGTGTCCCTCTCATATACTCAGTAATGGGATTCCATGCTTGAGCACCAAATCACCTTTACTGTAACTAAATTGTGGGTAGCCAGCGCATTAGTAAAGGCAGTGTGCTCGGCTGGTTACCCCTATTTCACATTGGGGATAAAGGGGTTAATTTTCCATGCACTGTATATGCATTATTTTTTCCTCTGTCCCTTGTTGTCCCCATTTTACAGGATTATATGTGCCTGCAGTAGTGTATGCAATGGTAAACTGACATTCTTGGCTTTGGACACAAGATGCCGCTGTGAGCGCTAAACCACAAGTTAATTGGTTAAGCGTGGCGTGGCCGCTTTGATCCATTGCAAGATATAGGTATCCATTACTGAGACTGGAAGCCGTAACCGTAGAGCCAATTGAATCAAAGGGCTGCGGTTTCCAATCTCAAGTGGTACTCGGATACAATGTATTTCCCTCCCGGTTAGTCAGCGTAACTTGAATGGCGGCTGTTCAATTGGTGTGGGAGCCCTGTAACCGCAAGTCAATTGACGCGAGAACCCCATAGCTTAGCATTGCCAGTTCAAGGAGAAGCCATAACTCAGAAAGGAAATGGGCCAGCAACCTGAAATTTGGTGTGCAGCTCCTGTGTAACATTCCAAGCACACACATATCAAAATAATAAATAATAAATGTGGGATAAGGGGAACACATATTTTTAATAAAGTGGATTTTAGTTGCAGATTTAAAAGGACAGGCAGGATGCCTTTTTTCTATCTGCCTTTGATAGTCAACTAGCCACCAAATGTTTTGACACCTATGAGCTGGGTTACTTTCCTATGCAAGCTTGATAGGCCACCTGCTGGGCCGGTGCCAGTGAGTCTAGGGAAGTGTTGCATATGAAAGCCCCAGAGTCACAATGTGTGAATTAGCCAGGATGGTTGCTAAATAGGAAATCCTGTTAGCCATCTGGGCTAGCTCACACCCGGAGTCCCCCTCCCCAGCTAAGGAGACACCAGGTAGAAAGGGGAGTACACATATGCTAAGCAGGCCAGGTAGCAATGTCGCACAGGCGCTGTGTTAGCAGAAAATCCCTAGAGTGCCCTCTGCAAACTGTGGGCAAGTTGGGGATTGGAGAATAAGAAAATTCCCACGAGGGGGATTGGGTGGGCATGTTGGAGATAGGCTCCCAAACCCTATATACATGCTGCCCAAGCTATCCCCATTGTCTTTCGTTTTTCATCTAACCATGTGAGCGGACTTCCATCACGCTTCTAATAGCGGATAAGAGCAGCACCAGCGAATTCAGAACGCAATGAAATCTTTCTATCGGAACCAAGTACAGAACTCTGCTTCAGGATAACGTGAGTGCTGGGGGTTATCTAACGAACCCCAACGGACCAGAACGAACTTTGCCATTTTCACGGAGATATTGAATTTACAGCGTGCGCCCCTCGCAACAGGACTGCATGTTAAAGAGACAATATTCCGGGGCTTTGTTTTATTTCTGGACATTCTATCCCGTTTTCTGCTCAGTAAGTGTTTTTATGAAGTGTATTGTAAGGTTGTCGTTTGTCTGTCTATCAAGGAAATAAATGACAATTTATTTTGCTCAACTTCTGTGCTCAATCTAAACCCACAATATAAATGTGTTGATAATAGTTGTGTCCATCGTGACATCCCTCAAGACCCCTTAAGAAATCAATACTGAAGATCTCCAGAAATGTCCAGCTTTGAGTCGAACGCTTCTGACGGGGAAAATCGTAACATCTCAGTGTCTTTTGATCAACCAACAGAAATTTGGAGATCCAGTAGTCGATCCAGGGAGAGTCAGAGGGATCAACCGACCCCTGGAACATCATATCAATCAGCCAATTGGTCACAACCAACAAGAGAGCGTGAGTCAAAAAGCTTCCTTGGGTGAGGATGCGGAGATCGAGGAAGAATCGGAGAATCCAGGGGAGCAATGAAGCAAAATAAATACTCTTAAATCCTTTAATGGACAATGTCATTAATATCTCAGATCATGTCCTGACATCTGGGCAATTGTTCCTCTTAAATAAGGGGTTAAACTATGCTCCCCTTTGTGATTTTAAACCGTAAAATTATATGTAAAGCATTTAGAGAATATTCTGCATCCCTCTACTATTTTCCTAGACTGGTGGCAGACTCGGCTAAAAATAAGGGCAATTTTTTTGATATTTCTTAGCAGAATGCTGACTCCCCACCCTTATATACAGTAACAAACCTTGAAAAAAAAACATAGAGCCGTTTGAAATTCTGGGGGCAATCAAATCCCTGAAAACTGGGAAGGCCCCGGTCCGGATGGATTCTCTAAACTTTATTACATGTAGCCCTTGTACCCCCACCCTAAGTGATATTGGGGGGTCTTCCTCTAATCTGGCTACTACTTCAGGGTGTGGTGCTGTGTACCTGTTGATAACAGGAGGGCTGAGTGCTCCGCGATGGTGTGGGGAGAACCAGGACAGGGGTGCAGGTTACCTTTGTTCTTCAGGGGTGCAGCGCCTCCAGTCAGCATAGATTCTCTGCAGGGGCAGGAGATGGCCCATACTGACACCTTGTTCTTCATTCACAGCAGCAGATAGTAATCACACTGGTTCTGATACAACTGGCTTTATTGCATGCAGATGGTAATAACACAGAAAGTACAGAGGTATCCTTTTTCTCTCTTGTCTCCCATGACTGTCAGAGCCCTGACTCAGGCATTTGGCCTATGTCTGGCCTGCTACACTCTCCTCCCATCTCCTGGTGGGATGGAGGAAGCGGCTCCTCGCTCCACAGGTGGAGGAGAAAGACTGACTACCAGGAACAACCAGACTGTTTTTGGTGTACAGTATGTACTATGGATTTTGTTCTTTGTTTTTGTTTTACCTTACATGCAAGTATTCTATCTGCCTTATTGCTTTTTTTCAAGAATTTCTGTTGGGTCCATCGTATAGCTTTCTCTGGGTTTTTCACCAACAGAAGATTTAATTGAATTCTTACTGAAATTATTTGTCTATAATTTTTCCGGGAAGGATTTGTTTTATGGATAGATTCTAATTCTGTTAATTTTTGTGTTAATATTTCAATTTGTTTTGTTTTTTCTTTCCCCCCCCTGAGAAGCCAGAGCAATCAACTTGTTTCTAATCACTGATTTATGTGCCTCTCAAAGGGTAAAAAAGAACACCTCTGGGGAGTTATTTATTTCAAATTATTGGGCGAGTTCCTCTTCAATTAGTTGAAGAGTTTGTGAGTTCATCAATAAAGATTTGTTTAAAGACCACAATCTTGTTTTATTTTTGGTTGTAAGACCCTCCAGCTTAGTTGTAAGTGTAGAGTGATCTGACCAGGTAGAGGGGACAATTATTGCTGGGGACATAATATCGCTGATTTGTTGATCCACAAAAAATAGTCGATTCGTGAATAACTGTTATGCGGATGGGAGAAGAAAAATCCTTCACCTTGACATTCATTAATCTCCAAGAGTCTACAAGCATCAATTCTTTGGCCATGGAGACAAGTTCTCAAGTAGAAGGGACTGTCCTTTGTGGTGGTGGAGAGTTGGGGGATTTATCTAAATTTGGATCCATTATTGTGTTTAAATCTCCAGCTTGGATTAGAAGGCCTTTCTGAACAGACTGTATTACATTTATAACTCCTGGACAAAAGACTCTTGGTGTTCATTAGGAGCTTAGATATTTACTATTGTTAGATAAGTAGAATGCAACGAGCCTGTGATAATTAAAATTCTTCCAGCAAGATCAGTTTTGATTTGATTTACTTTAAATTTAAGTTTTTATGGAAGTGTAGCCACTCTTTTTTTTTTTATAGGGGATGATGAATGATAGATTAGAGGGTAATCATTACTGAATAGCAATGACTGGTCTCCTTATTTCAAAAGGGTTTCTTGTGACATAATTATATCTCCCCCTAGTATTTTGGCCTCTTGAGCCTAACCGTTGTATAAGCATGTGGTAAAATTATGTGACAAAGAATGAATGTGTTTTTACCTTTCCAAGAGTGCCAGCAAGCACTTGATTGAGATTGCTGGGCTATGAGTTTCAAGGTTTTTTTTGCGGAGAATGTGTTGTCAGAATGTGTCTACGTAGTTGTGGTCCAGAGTTGCTGGATACCCCAAAAATGTACCCGAGAGTCATGCTTGATTCCTGGATACATATAGGCACATTGTCCTGGCTTCATTGCCAACCCCATCTTCAGGGATATTTTGGCCCCACAAAAACGACATTATTACTTCACTAGCCCTATTCTATGTACTTATCTCTTATGAATTTAACGGATCCAGCGCTGGAGCACATTAATCACTAACCTTCTACATATATATACTATATATATATGGGGAACAAAAAAGAAATATAAAGTAGCGCCAATAAGTGCTGTCATAAACAATTTGGGGATAACAAAAGATGAAGGATTATTTCCTATAAATAATTATAATGATGATATATTATCCTATGTGTTCAATAAGTGAACTATAAAGCTATATAACACATCAACATAAATAAAGAGAAAAAGTGGAAGGAAGTGATGAACCAGTCCTTTTAAATGAAGTCCATCAATAGTTGAACAATGAATTCTGGTGTGGGGGGCTCCGGCAGAGCTCAGATAGGATGAACCACATCCAAGGAATACCTATAGGAAAGAGAGCACACGCCCCATAGCGTAAAATTGTACATTTATTGGAAAGGGGGGGGGGGGGGGGGGTGGGTGTGTGTGAAAATTCACTCACAAAGGTGGGTATAAAAAAGGCAATTGTGATATATTTCACCGCCAATCTGGTCAGTCAGCATCCAGAATCTGAAGTCCAACTCTCACTTGACGCTGCAGAAGGTTGTAACTGGTGCAGGACTTCAGAGTTTCGACAGATGAATCCAATCTTTTAGAGTTCAAACAGTATCTCCTATAGCAGCTGGCCGCAATGTTGATCTGCGCTCGATGCACCCCATCATGCGCATGCGTGGTGACGTAATGCTGCTCCCTGACGCGTTTTGTCACGTAACTGCGACTTTCTCAAAGGGTTGCTGCTATAGGAGATACTGTTTGAACTCTAAAAGATTGGTTTCATCTGTCGAAAGGAGCCTCTGAAGTCCTGCACCAGTTACCATCTTCTGCAGCGTCAAGTGAGAGTTGGACTAATATATATATATATATATATATATATATATATATATATACACATTTTGCCACGCCCAGTAGCACTCCTTTTGACACACATATATATATATGTGTCAAAAGGAGTGCTACTGGGCGTGGCAAAATGTATAGAACAAAAAACAAAGAAGCCCAGTGCTACTTCCAATATGACAAAAATACACAGTGAAATACCTATATATTCTCTTGAAAAGGGGTAATTTAGTTTAACCCTTTGGCCAAAGCATCTTAAGCCTGCTGCCACTTTCAAGGCTTGCCCGTTACCACGTCCTAGCACTGCCTGAGTTAAATTCTTTCTTACCTCTATAATAGAAGAAGAATGATCACAGTTGATCTATCGTAACCCAGCATAATAAAACTGACCTGCCAACTTGTAAGGTGGGTAGGGGCGAGCTTAAACCATGGGAGGGAGGAGCCACTAACCTCCAAAAATAGCTGAGACCAGTTGGACAAGGTTAATTAACACTCAGATACCCAGCAAGCTCTACCCCCCCCCCCCCAAATTACCACATAATATATATATATATGTATATAAGTGTCAAAAGGAGTGCTTCTGGGCGTGGCTAAATGTATATAACAAAAAACAAAGAAGCCCAGTGCTACTTCCAATATGACAAAAAAACATAGTGAAATACCTATATATTCTCTTGAAAAAGGGTCATTTAGTTCATTTAGTTGCCCCGCTGAGGGTGGTTAGATCTCCCGAATGGGTTGAGGGGGAGGGGGGTTAATTACTATAGCAGTTACTAACCGCTAAGGTGATTAAGGGGTTAGGGGTATTAGTTTGTATTTTTATTATACTGTTGCTGCCCACGGAGGACATGGATACGGAGGACAGTGATGAGGATGGCCTTCATCCTGGCAGCGGTAAATAGAAGTTTTATTTACTTTAGCTGGTTGGATAGTGTTTTATTTTGAATGGGCAAATGAGTAATTATCCACATCTGGATAATAGTAATTTTGACCATTATTGTACTGTATGTATTGTGGGGGGGGAGGGGGGTTGTTGGGGGTAGAGGAGTTGGGTAGTAGGGTTGTGTCTTTAATGTTTATTGGGAATAGAGGGATTGGGTGAAGGGGGTAGTTTCCCCAAGGGTGGATGGTTAGGCCTCTTGGGTGGGTAGAGGGAGTGGTTAGGCCCTTCATTACCATAGCGGTTTCCCCCGCTATGGTAATGAAGGGGTTAACTCCTCCCACAACCTTCCCAGGTAGGCCTAACCACCCACCATAGGGCAACTACCCCCTTCAACCACCCCCTCTGCCCCCAATAAACAGGGTACTCTACTCTGGATAAACCCCTTCATTGTCTTAGACTGAGGCTAGCCACGAATGTAATGAAGGTGTTTTATTTGAATACTAGTGTGCGGGAGCAGGGGGGTCTGCGGAGCTGAATCGCATTAATTTCAGGTCCAGGGACCCCCTGCTTCCCAAATTACAGGCCCCATTATGGGGTGCCCGTATCCCCATGCAATGTTTAAATCTCCTGCGTCACGTGACTGGGAAATTTAAATGCATAGGAGATACCGGCACCCCATAACGGGGCCTGTAACTTGGGAAGCAGGGGGTCCCCGGACATGAAATTAATCTGGTTCAGCTCCGGAGACCCCCTGTTTCTGCACACTAGTATTCAAAATGTAGATAAAAGCACTGCGATTGCCTGTGAGAGTTGTGCAGGGAGAGGCGGCTCTCTCTGTGTAGCTTAGATTGCGAGAAGATCACAGGGGGAGAACTTAGAAAAATCTGAGATCACATTACTGGTACCCGAGCGGTATTGCATTTTCCTACCTCACGGTTTGAGATGGTTTCAGATTCTTTCTGAATAATGTGATAACACAAATGACAAACCGTTCGAGATAGCAGCAAAGTCATCAAAGCTACTAGAATTGGCCCTATAGAGAGATAGAAGTTTTTAGTGTTTTGGAAAACTTCTCCAGTTTGATGTATTTTTTGCATACACTGAGGCTGCAAAGTGCTTGAGACACTAAATCAAGGGAAGTCATGATAAGCAAATAGTGTAACGTGCAAAAGAGATGAGAAGAGGGTTGGGATCTTTAACACTTGTAAATTCTTCAAAGAAACATGAGCTCATTTTGGTATGAAAAGTGGTTATTCAGAAAAGAAAACAAAATAGGAATTGCATTAAAATCAATAAAGGGGTGCAATAGTAGAAGATCACAGATTATTGTAGCTTTATTTATATAGCACCAGCCAGTGTACACACAGCTTTACAGAGAGATTAGGAAGAATGATACTGTACTGTAGGGATAAGGACATAATACATTAACACTGCTCCAAAGAGCTCACACTCTAACTGGTACATTGGGAGACATAAAGGAGACAAATGTGGTAAAAGGAAGTGCACACATTACAGGGCTTGGTTAGGGGTGTCCGTGTATTGGGGCTGGTGCCACTCTGCAATGCTCTGTAAATTCTTCATTGTAAAAGGTGATTTATAAGGCACTTCTTGAAGATGCGGAGAAAGTGTGACGAGGAGCGAGGGGAATACACATACAGGAAATGGCACAAGATATCCACATTAAGGAGCAGTTTCCCGATCATTTCTATGTCTCCCCGACATATACACAACATGGAAATGTTTCATATTGGGGCAAAACTCATTATTTTTCTAAAAGTCCTTGTTCAGTGTAAAGGGATAAGTTAATATAGAGGCATTACTGTGTTTGAAAAGAATTGACAAAGGTGAGATACACATTTGGCTGTCTTGTATAGTGCCCGGATTGCTAATTTACAGATGACAGTTTAACTTCCCTGCACCTAAAACTTTTGGATCCAATCTTTAGAAAATAGAATCCTTTTTACTGCCCTCTGTAAGAGAAATTTGAGGAAATGCTGCCATGATTCAATAAAATTGCTCGTGGCAGTTGGCATATGAGAAATCTTATCTGTTACTTGTACTTAAAGGTCAGATAACATTTCATAATTTCAAATTTTCAGTAAATTTATAGTTGCTTGAATTGGTGGATGTGAGATTAAAATCATCTACTGTAATGACAGAAGGTATTTGAACTTTTAGAGTCTCAATCATTCTACCAGATGAGCAAAATTCATTTATACATTTGAAGGTTTTTTCAATTTCGGAGGGAGTTTGGTTTGATTGATTAACTTTAGCTTCTTGGCTTCACAGAAGAGAGAGAGAGCGAGCATACTGAAAACTTGTATTAAAGATGTGATGAATGGCTATTTTCTGCTCTGTGTAATTACTGCAAGATAGTTTGATGAGAGATGCAGAAAGATGCTTGGAAATTGAAGTTCTCTCTCTAGATAACCATCCAGCCTGAAAAGAACAATGGCTCTCTGGTTTCAAACCGCACTGCAGGGGATTCTGGGAAGAATGGATTCTATTTGTCAGCTCCAAGATATCAGGTAGATTTGTGGAAACACCTGTCTAAGTGAAGCTGCAAAATGAAATCTGATTCTGAGAAGAACAGAAACAGATAGAAAATGAAATGAAACAGCAAATTCTTTCCCATATGTAACGCAGTTTCCCCCACCCTCTGGGAGATTCTGCCATTACACGGTGTATAGTGCTAGCTACCTGTTGGCTCACAGGATGCTGAGTGGTCCGCTGGTGGTATTGGGGACATCTGGACAGGCTTCTGGGGTACATTTAAACATTGTTCGAAAAGCACACTTATCAGTGTATACCCTTGGGTAATAAGTATAAAAGAAATAAGTCAAAACCAATGTGGCTAAATAAACAGGTAGGGGAGGAAATGGACAAGAAGAGTAAGGCGTTTAGATTCTTTAAGTCAGAAGGGACGGAGACATCGTATCAGAATTATAAGGAATGTAACAAAAATTGCAAAAGGGCAATCAAAGTAGCAAAAATGGATAATGAAAAAAGGATTGCAATAGAAAGTAAGGTCAACCCTAAATAGTTCTTTAAGTATCTTAATAACAAAAAAATGAGAAAAGAAAATATAGGACCCTTTCAGTGTGAGATGGGTAGGCAGATTATTGGAGATAAGGAAAAAACAGAGGTATTAAACAAATTCTTTGCCTCTGTATTTACCAGGGAAGAATCAAGTTCAATACAGGCATACCCCACATTAACGTACGCAATGGGACCGGAGCATGTATGTAAAGTGAAAATGTACTTAAAGTGAAGCACTACCTTTTCTCCACGTATCGATGCATGTACTGTACTGCAATCGTCATATACGTGCAGAACTGATGTAAATAACGCGTGTGGTACAGGCTCTATAGCCTCCCCACTTGTGCACAGCTTCGGTACAGGTAGGGAGCTGGTATTGCTGTTCAGGATGTGCTGACTGGCGCATGCGTGAGCTGCCGTTTGCCTATTGAGCGAGATGTACTTACTCGCGAGTGTACTTAAAGTGAGTGTCCTTAAACCGGGGTATGCCTGTAGTAGTGCCACAGGAGGAAGCCACAACCTCCATATTAATGAACAGTTGGTTAACTGAGGAAGAAGTTCATAAGCGACTTGAAAAAATTAAGGCACCTGGCCCATATGGCATACATCCAAGAGTTCTAAAGGAGTTAAGCTCAGTTATAGCCAAACCATTATATTTAATATTCTATTATTATATACATTATTATATACATTATTACATTATTATTAGAATATTCAAGGACTCCTTTTCCACAGGCTCAGTACCACAAGATTGGCGTAAAGCAGATGTGGTGCCTATATTTAATAAGGAATCTAGACCACAACCGGGAAATTACAGACCTGTAAGTGGGGAAACTACTTGAAGGTTTAATACGGGATAATATTCAGGCACACCTAATGGAAAACACAAATAGTCAGCATGGATTTATGAAGGATAGATCATGCCAAACTAACCTTATTTGTTTCTTTGAGGAGGTAAGTAGGAATTTAGACCAGGGTAATGCAGTTGATGTGGTCTACTTAGATTTTGCAAAAGCATTTGATACGGTTTCACACAAGAGGTTGGTGTACAAAATAAAGAAAATTGGACTCAGTAATAATATATGCACCTGGATTGAAAACTGTTTAAAGGACAGACAACAGAGTGTTGTCATAAATGGAACTTTTTCAGGTTGGGCTAAAGTCATGAGTGGAGTACCTCAGGGATCGGTACTGGGACCCCTGCTTTTTAACTTGTTTATTAATGACCTTGAGGTTGGGATCGAGAGCAAAGTCTCCATCTTTGCTGATGATACTAAATTGTGTAAGGTAATAGAATCAGAGCAGGATGTAATTTCTCTTCAGAAGGACTTGGAGAGACTGGAAACGTGGGCAGGTAAATGGCAGATGAGGTTTACTACAGATAAATGTAAGGTTATGCATTTGGGATGCAAGAATAAAAAGGCGACTTACAAATTAAATGGAGATATATTGGGGGAATACTTGATGGAGAAGGATTTAGGAGTGCTTGTAGACAGCAGGCTTAGCAATAGCGCCCAAAGTCATGCAGTAGCTGCAAAAGCAAACAAGATCTTATCTTGCATCAAATGGGCAATGGATGGAAGGGAAGTAAACATAATTATGCCCCTTTATAAAGCATTAGTAAGAACACACCTTGAATATGGAGTACAGTTTTGGGCACCAATCCTAAG
Organism: Ascaphus truei; assembly: GCF_040206685.1. Taxonomy (NCBI): domain Eukaryota; kingdom Metazoa; phylum Chordata; class Amphibia; order Anura; family Ascaphidae; genus Ascaphus; species Ascaphus truei. The sequence continues at coordinate 116,283,374 of NC_134489.1, read as the reverse complement.
AAAAGACAGTATGAACTAGAGAGAGTGCAGTGAAGAGCCACCAAATTAATAAAGAGGATGGACAATCTAACTTATGAGGAGAGGCTAGCTAAATTAGATTTATTTACATTAGAAAAGAGGTGTCTAAGAGGGAATATGATAACTATATACAAATATATTCGGGGACAGTACAAGGAGCTTTCAAAAGAACTGTTCATCCCACGGGCAGTTCAAAGGACTCGGGGCCATCCCTTAAGGTTGGAGGAAAGGAGATTTCACCAGCAACAAAGGAAAGGGTTCTTTACAGTAAGGGCTGTTAAAATGTGGAATTCATTACCCATGGAGACTGTGATGGCAGATATAATAGATTAATTCAAAAAAAGGTTGGACATCTTTTTAGATGGGAAAGGTATACAGGGATATACCAAATAAGTACTGTATACATGGGAAGGATGTTGATCCAGGGATTAATCTGATTGCCAATTCTTGGAGTCAGGAAGGAATTTATTTTTCCCCTTATGAGATATCATTGGATGATATGTCACTGGGTTTTTTTGTTTGCCTTCCTCTGGATCAATGAGCAAGTATAGATATAGGATAAAGTATCTGTTGTCTAAATTTAGCATAGGTTTAACTTGATGGGCGTATGTCTTTTTTCAACCACATCTTCTATGTATCTATGTAACTATTACTGGTCTTTATCTCTGTTGGTAGAGCACCTTCATCGGCTGCAGGCTCCAGGAAGATGAAGGCAAACTCCTGCAGAAGAACTTACTCTACTCACCCCAGACAGATTGCACACTAGGCAGGAGTATAATTAACTGTAACCTTTTATTCCTTCTGCATACACTGCACAGTCTCTTTCTGCACAGTACAACTAGGTCTCAAACCTCAGGCTGATCCCTGGACATCAACCTCCAGCCAAGGGCACCAGAGGCAGTCCTTACTCTTCTGTGATTCCCTAATAGAGCCAGGGGAAAGATATCACTTCTCACTCCCCCTGTGTGAGTGCCTGTCTTTTTTAAGGGAAGAGACACTGACTCAATTTAGATGTGCAGCCTCTTAAGTATAGAGGGGGAAGGCCCAAGGTCTGATCCCGGATTGGGCAGAACACAGGCTTTAGCCCACCTCCTCCAGTGCCAGTGTGTCCCGGCTTTGCTTTGTCGGGAGGGTTTGTTCCAGTTCAGGAACCGGGGCACACAGGCCTCCTGGAGCGTCCGCTAGGGCACACAGGCCCTCTGGAACCTCCACTGTCATAGTAGTAATCATCTCAGGCGCACTTAGCTGTGTGTCGGCCACATCTCTGGTTGCGAAGGCTGTAGGCCTCATTAGCACTGGCATCAGGAAGAAGGCCCCTCACCGTGGACACGTAGCGGTAAGGCTGACATCCTCACTGAGGAAGCCACATCTGGGGCAGATGCACTTTAGGTAGTGCTGTCCGTCGATCTTTACCACTAGGAAGACTCCTGGTAACTGGTAGTGGGAGAAGGTACAGCTGGCCATAATCAGACTTGGCTGAGTAAGCAAAGGCAATAGTACTAGTAGTGTAGCTTCTTGCTCTCTTCTTTCAAGGGAAGAGACACTGACACAATTTAGATGTGCAGCCTCTTAAGTACAGAGGGAGAAGGTCCAAGGTCTGAGCCCGGTTTGGGTAGAAGAGAGGCCTTAGCTCACCTCCTCCCCTGTCACTCAAGAGAGCTGCTTACTCTGGGGAAAATCCCTGGAGTGGTCCTAACATTGCCTGCACTGTTACCAGAGCTTACATGTCAGGGATGGCAGACTGGTAGCCAAACCAGGCATGGCTACATATAGATGAGACTTCTGTTACTGGTCATCATGAGCGATGTGTGAATGTGCCAGTGTGTCCAGGCTTTGCTTTGTCGGGAGGCCCGAGGCAGCACTGATGGGGTTAAGGGAACTTGGGGGATTGAGGTAAGAGTTAGAGGGGCTTGAATATAAGAGGGGGGAAGGGTATTAGGTGACTTCTCTTCGCCTGATGTTCCGCTGTGGACCCTGCCCTCTTTTAACTTTTTGTGTGTTTTGGAAAAATATTATGTGTATTTTGTGGTGTTTATTCACATAAAAAAAAGAATATATCAGATTGCACGGGGTAAGGATGGATCAGTGGGCAGGGGGTGGTGATCAGATTGCACGGGGTAAGGATGGATCACTGGGCAGGGGATGGTGATCAGATTGCATGTGGTAAGGATGGATCAGTGGGCAGGGGGTGGTGATCAGATTGCATGTGGTAAGGATGGATCAGTGGGCAGGGGGTGGTGATCAGATTGCATGGGGTAAGGATGGATCAGTGGGCAGGGGGTGGTGATCAGATTGCATGTGGTAAGGATGGATCAGTGATCAAGTTTAAAGAAGGAGGTCCTTCCGGTCTGGACGGTGGTATATTATACATTTCCTGCTTGGTTGGTGTGGACCGTGGGTTCTTGGGCGTTATACTGTATGTGATGCAGCTGGATCACCACCAAAAGGATAACACGAGACCACTTGACGTCAAGATTTAATTCATAAAATTAATGTTCTCCGTGTACAATTTCAGTTCCTCAAATACGACACATTGTAGTAAAGGATAATGCTGTCACACTGTCACACTTTCCCACTGTCACACTTTCCCACTGTCACACTTTCCCACTGTCACACTTTCACACTTTCCCACTGTCACACTTTCCCACAGTCACACTTTCCCACGGTCACACTTTCCCACTGTCACACTTTCCCACTGTCACACTTTCCCACTGTCACACTTTCCCACTGTCACACTTTCCCACTGTCACACTTTCCCACTTTCCCACTGTCACACTTTCCCACTGTCACACTTTCCCACGGTCACACTGTCCCACTGTCACACTTTCCCACTGTCAAACTTTCCCACTGTCCCACGGTCACACTGTCCCACTGTCACACTTTCCCACTGTCACACTTTCACACTTTCCCACTGTCACACTTTCCCACAGTCACACTTTCCCACGGTCACACTTTCCCACTGTCACACTTTCCCACTGTCACACTTTCCCACTGTCACACTTTCCCACTGTCACACTTTCCCACTTTCCCACTGTCACACTTTCCCACTGTCACACTTTCCCACGGTCACACTGTCCCACTGTCACACTTTCCCACTTTCCCACGGTCACACTGTCCCACTGTCACACTTTCCCACTGTCACACTTTCCCACTTTCCCACGGTCACACTGTCCCACTGTCACACTTTCCCACTGTCCCACTGTCACACATTCGCAAGGAAGTGGACTCCATGGTATGGAGCACAGCTAGTAGAATGTTTAAGGACGCACACAAGAACATCTGATTGTCTTTACCCAGTGAGTTCAGGGAGAAATGATAGCGCCATTGTTGTTGTTTAGTATAATTTGCAAAGCCAGCAGTTTTCAGCTCTGTCAGTGCAATTGTAGCTCTTTAATTACAATGCCACGTATAGTTTATGAAGATGAAAGCTCTCAATAGTCTTATGGGGTGACATTTAATTTTAGGCAAATCATGATTTTTGTCACAGCAATTTGTCTTTCATTTTTTATGACCTAGGTAACGAAATCTTGTTGGGAAGAATATAAATATGTTGCTTTTTTCTCCATAAATCAACCTTTCTTTATAAATCCAGTGACAGCTATACTCTGTCTGCTACTTTGTCTTATAATTTGTCAGCTAATTCTTCGTTTTAGATGCATCCCCAGCAGAGGTGAACCTTGTATCTGAGTGCCGGCAGGGGGGGCCCCAGGAAAGCTGTCTGCTGCCCTTCATGTATCTGAGTGATGGGCAGGGGGGCCCCCGGGAAAGCTGTCTGCAGCCCTGCCTGTATCTGAGTCACTGACAGGGGTGGGGGAGAGGTGGGCCCGGATAAGATATCAGCGGCCCTGTCTGTATCTGAGTGACGGGCAGGAAGGGCTCCTGGGAAAGCTGTCTGCGGCCCTGCCTGTATCTGAGTGATGGGCAGGAAGGGCTCCTGGGAAAGCTGTCTGCGGCCCTGCCTGTATTTGATTGACTGGCAGGGGGGCCCCCGGGAAAGCTGTCTGCGGCCCTGCCTGTATCTGTGTGATGGGCAGGGGGGCCCTGGGAAAGCTGTCTGCGGCCCTGTCTGTATCTGAGTGATGGGCAGGGGGGGGCTCTGGGAAAGCTGTCTGCGGTCTGCCTGTATCTGAGTGATGGGCAGGGGGGGGCCCGGGAAAGCTGTCTGCTGCCCTGCCTGTATCTGAGTGATGGGCAGGGGGCCCCCGAGAAAGCTGTCTGTGGCCCTGCCTGTATCTGAGTGATGGGCAGGGGGGCCCCGGGAAAGCTGTCTGCAGGCCTGCTTGTATCTGAGTGACGGCAGGGGGCTCCCCGGGAAAGCTGTCTGCGGCCTGCCTGTATCTGAGTGATGGGCAGGATGAGTTTGCACAGGTCTGGTGATTCTCTGTAACAGGTACTTGTGTGGAACAATCACACACTGTCTTCTTCTGTCCTGAAGAGGTGCAATGTGCTGCAGGGCAGGGTTATAATACTGAAAGGAGGTGCAGTGTGCTGCAGGGCAGGGTTATGATGCTGCCAGGAGGTGCAATGTGCTGCAGGGTGGGGTTATAAAGCTGCAAGGGGGTGCAATGTGCTGCAGGGTGGGGTTATAATGCTGCCAGGAGGTGCAATGTGCTGCAGGGTGGGGTTATAATGCTGAGAGGAGGCGCAATGTGCTGTGTCACAAACAACAATGCAGGAACAGGACCCGAACAAGAAGCATTTGCACAAATTGCTATTGTAACTAAAGGCTTCAATCTCAAGTAACCATTAGATGGTCCTTTGGAGATTTAAGATGTATAAACTGTCTTATAAAACAATGAAAGGGAAGAGAGAAATGTCAGAATATATTTACTAACGTTGTGATACCAGTGAACAGGAACATGCAACTTTCCACTTATTTACACCAGAAAACATTAATTTACAGGCAGGTGAGAAACGTGTCCTGCACACTGAAATGTTTGTTTTTTTGGCCCTGTAATAGTACAGAATACAGATCTCCTTCTTGATTATTAGCTGTATGTCTATTCACCTGCTTATCCCTCACAATTTGAACATCAGTGCTGCAGAGGGATACAGGCAATAAAAGGGTTAAGTGCAGTGCTTCAGCATGTACAGTAGTAATAACATAATCTAGGGTCAATCAGCTACTACATATATAGACAAAAAGAATGGTGCACGCAGATATAAGGGTCTCCCTAAACTCTGATACAAAAATACTACAGTACCTGCAGCACTCATAAACAGCTGTGACACTGAGGTCAAACACTTAGCAATTTAATGCAAAGAGAGGAAAAAATCTCATAAACAGAGCATACTAAACAGGGAACTTTCAGGATGCAATGACCCACACAAATACTCCCCCAGAGAGGGTATACCTAGGGGGACTGGCACGGGGGACAAGGAAGACAAACAACTCACTGATCTACATACTGAAAATATCACAATAAAATGCAAAGTGCTACACACTGCCAAAAGGCAACAACACAAAAAAAGGAAAAACATAGTCCAAAAATAAAGGGGGTGGGGGTGCAATAATAAAGTAATAACATGTGGGAGAAGGAGTGGCTCAGTGAGTAAAGACACTGACACTGAGATTGCTGCAGGGAAGCCTGGTTCAATTCCCAGTGTTGGCTCCTTGTGACCTTGGGCAAGTCACTTTATCTGCCTGTGCCACAGGCACCAAAAACATAGATTGTAAGCTCTATGGGGCAGGGACCTGTGCCTGCAAAATGTCTCCGTATAGCGCTATGTACAATTAGCAGCGCTATACAACAACATGCTATTATTATTATATGTGCCTCCTCCACCAGACCTCAGGACAGAGACTGCAGCTCAGCGCCAAGAAAAGTATTATGAAGGATGAGAAAAATGCGCTGTCATTAAGTGCCTTAGACTGGTCAACTCAATACAGTTCTTATGGAAATCATTTTAGGAAGTGTGGGATGTTACTCATTTAACTATACCATGCATACACCTTTTTCAGCACAGGTATTTCTCCCCAAGTTATTTGGTGGGAGGGGATATACAGTATATACACAACTGGAGACACTACTAATTGAATAATAACTCCTTGTCTGACGGATTTTGGTATGCAGATTGGATTTATGTACAACCAGCCACCGAAATCTGTGGATTGAATTCAGACAGGTTTGCCCATCTATACTGCTAGGACAATTTATTCTCCATTCACGTATGTCTCATCTCCACTAGAGGGTACACTCAGCCCATGAAATTAGCAAACTAAGGCGTGAGAACCAGTGGCTCATTCATTCTGCACAAATTACAAAAGCCTTTCAGGAAAAATAGAGAAAACCAGATATGAATCATATTTATATCTATAAAACAAACAGCCAGATGCTGCAGAAGTCACTTCAGAAACAGAGATTCTGTGAAAATCTGACAACAAAATATCATTTAGGACAAAGCTTTCAGCAAGAGGCGTGAAAAGATGATTCCACTGAATACTGAATTAAATGTCCATCTTGTATTAATGATGGGGTTATGGGTTATGGGCTGTGGGTTCTGTACTGAACTCTACAATGCATATGATGTATGGGAGCATTGTTGATACCCAAATCTACCTCCTTTTCTTTCCAGTCTTGTGTTACAAACTGCCTTTGTGATATCTCCTCATGGATGTCTAATTATTATCTTAAACTTAACTTGGAAAAAACTGAACTTATCATTTCCCCTCCATCTAACTTTACACTTTCCAGATTTCTCACTTGCAATAGAGGACTGTACCCTTATCCCAATAGCCCAAGCTAGATGCCTAGCTACTCCTCCCTCTCCATACTGCACATTCAGTACCTCTCCAAATCATGGGATTTCACCCTCTGCAATACTGCTAAAGTAAGTTCCTTCCTCATAGAACAATCCATCCAAATTCTTACTCACTCTCATTGTATCCCTACTGGACTTCTGCAACCTAACCTGCTGCTAACGGGTCTCCCCTCTGCCGTCTGTCTCTTCTGCAATACATTCTAACTGCTGCTGCCAGGCTCACATACCTCACTAACCGCTCCTCCTCTGCTGCACCATTAGGAAAGTACAGTAACTACATTGGCTGCCCATGTTGGTGTAGTGGTGGCAGTGGAAGGTGGAAAGAATATAAATTCCGTTTTGGACATGTTAAGTTTCAGGTAGCAGTGAACCATGCAGAAGGAGATTGCAGAGACAATTGGAGATACAGGATAAGTGACAGGGGAGAGAGTAGGAGAGGTCAGAGGAGGAGATACAGATTTGGGTGTCATCGGCATAACAATTATACTGAAAGACAAAAGATTGTATTAGTTCACCAAGAGGAGTGGTGTAATGTGGAGAAGAGCCAAGCGCAGAGCCTTGTGGGACACCATCAGAAAGATGAAGTGAAGAGGAGACACCAGAGAAGGAAACACTGAAGGAGCGGTTGGAAAGGTAGGACGTGAGCCAGGAGAAGGATGCATCACAGAGGCCATTGGAGTGGAGAATGTTTAGGAGAAGGGGGTGATCAACAGTGTCTCAAGCAGTAGAGAGATCCACGAGAATTAGTGAGAGAAATGAGTGACAGTGAGGTCAGGAGACATCCAAGTTGAAGAACTTTGAGGCAAAGGGGAGAAGAGATAGGGCAGTATTTGGAAGGAGAGAATGAGTAAAGTGAGGGTTTCTTTAGAATGGGTGTGATGTGTGCATGTTTGAAAGACACAGGTGAAAATGTAAGGTCTCAGGTCATAAGAGAAGAGGGGGGTGTAGGTTGACAGAAAACAGAGTTAAATTTGGCAAATAGACATTGAGGGTTGGAGGACAACGTTTGTATGAGTGAAGAGAAGTAGGTTTGCTTAGCAAGTGAGAGGGCAGTGTTATAGGAGGAGAGCATACATTTATAGTGAAGGAAGTTTGCTTTTGAGTGGGTGTAAGGAATTTGGGAACACATCCTTTGCGGCGTGTTCCCTCCTTACTTGCTGCTGCTGCCGCCACGGCTACTGTTCCTGCACATGCGCATTCCCACTGTCTCAGAGGGGCCTATTCACTAAGCTCCGTTAAATAGCACTGAAATGGGTTATATCGCTCAGCCGCAAAAGGCTGAAGCCATAAGCGCTATTCACTAAGGCTGTTTGGAGCGTTTATGGCCTACCTTGCCCAAAAGGGCCATAGCGTGCGATCACCTTCTTCCCCCCCCTGTTATCGTGCTTAAAGTTAGTGACAAAGTGAGAATATGATGTAAGGAGGGGGGAGGTCTGACGTAAACAGCACTGTCTAAGCAGCCATTTTAAGTCAGCATCCATCTTAGGTGCCTCATATTGTCATGTCTATTTGTCTGCACGAGTGTGGGTATGGACGTTAGCTTAAAGACATTTTTTTCTTTTTCTGCTCCTGAAGTTTCAAATGATATTAAGCTGTTCAGCTAAGCCACAAGACCTTGAAGAGGGGAGAAAAGTGTGAATGTTCTGAAAATAAAATATAGATAACCAGAACGTCTCGCATTCTGAGGGAGGTGCCCATGAAGTCCCATATGTAGAGGAAAGGTCATCGGCCCGTATAAGGAATATTAGCTGAGTCATTTCATTTCTAATATGAATCTCATATTAATACAATTAACTCAATGTGTCATATTCATATTTTGTTTATCTTATATGCTTACATAGTGACGCACAAGCAACCTCGTTTAGGGGGCGTGGGCTTAGTATTTTGTGTATAAATAAGGCCTGTATGCCACCATGATGTTGGGGGAGTTTTATTTTGAAACTGCCTCCTGCGTGTGCACGTACACTACAATAAACTTATTTGTCATTCTGCAAAATGATCCTCAGATTGATGTGTCTTATTTATCCACACTTTTCACAGATGGCGCCTGAATAGGGACCCAAATATACCAGAAGCTGAGCACCTGAAAAAAACACTCCTCGGTCACTCAAATCTGAGCGCTCATAAGAATCAAGGTAAAAGGCACCTTTTGAGGAAAGCCTGAGTTTAAAAAGTTGTTTTGAGTGGTGTGTAGAGAGATGTGTTTTGAAGGGTGTCTCAATCTGGGTTGACGGGTTACCTCACAGTTTCAAATAAGTTTATTTGTCTGTTCCTGTATCCATTTTAAAGTGTTATAGTTGTTAAGTTTTATTGGGACTAAGGTGAGAGTCCCGTTAAAAGTTTTGGTGTTTTGGTGATTAAGGTGAGTGTTTGTATGCTTAATGGATTGTTTTAAGACTGTCCTGGGTTGTGATAAATATTTTTGTTGTCTGAGCAGGAAGGGTCCCTGATTGTACATTTGCTCTGTCTTGTCATAAACATACAGTACCAAGTAAGTTTATTTATGGATATCTGTTTAGAAGGTCTTATCTGTATCCATGTTATAAAGGTATAAGGTTTATTAGGAATGGGTTGGACCCGCTGAATAATTCAAGTGTTTTCTTGGGTATAGTTATGGTGGAAAAAAAATCAGAACAATAACATGCCAAAAGAGTTGTACGCAATCAGCTTGCACTGATTATTGTATCAGGAGTATTGTACAGGTCAATTTAATGTGATTACTGTAACAGGAGAATAATGGGAAACCAAAGTTCTCAAAATTTGCCGTTAGAGGTTGTGTGTCTGAAGACAAAAATAATAAAGAATGGATACAGAGAACAAGAAGAGACAATATAAATATGTTTTGTTGGCCAGTGAAAATACACATGCAAGTCCCAGTGAAAAACACGCCACCCCAATGAAAAAAAAAAAGTTTGTTTGCAATAAATTACTATGGAAGGAAGCGTGAACCTATGGGCAGCCGCACCGGTTTTCTTATTCGTAAGAATGCGAACGCACGGGCTCATAGTGGAACCTTCTAACTTTCAGTAATCCCTGTGTGTCTGTGGCAGTATAAATCTTTGGATTTTATGAGGTTTTTGTGGCTAAAGTCAAGCATGGCGTGACCGGCTGGCGGACGCAGCAGAAATCAGGTGTGAACTTATCAGCTTTTTCTTCCATTTCCCCACATGCAATAAGTGGTTATAAATCATTTCCTGATATAAACTCAAGTTTCGGTGCCGGCAAGTAAAATTGTTGCGCCTTTAGTGGAGAGTTGCTAGATGGATTTGATACCCTAATGAATTTTTCCTGAATGATTACCTGTGTGAAAGATAAACCATGCTAAATATCACCTGTATACACAAATCACCATCCAAAAACTTGCAAGTACGTACAAAAACATGAATATTATTTGCTCACAATGAAGTCTAAATTTTTAAAAGGTTTTAAAAAGTGTACATAAAGTATAGAAGGATTAAAGAATGCGGAGAAAAGAGGGCCTATATTTAGCTCTGTCACTGGTGAAAGTTTGAAAGGTTTATTCGTTTTGGCCAGACGGATAAGTTTTTTAAAACCAGGAGATACAGTATTCTTTTTTCCTTCTGCTCAAATGTCTGCAAGAAAGAGAATCAGAACAGGAGCAGCACAGATCGTGCCCCCACCTTTTTCTCCAGCGCGAGGAATGTGCCAATATACGAAAGTTAACTCAAAAGCTCCGGAACATCAGAGTAGTTTTAAATTCAGGTTATTCATGAGAATAAAGAAAGAGAAGGGAACTTTTATTAATTTAGTTGCAGGATGAAATTGTTTGGTAATAGGGGAGAAATGTTTTTCTTTTATTTGTTCGTTATTTTTGTGATGTTGTTTGGCTGTGTATGAGAGAAGTTTTTGTATTGTGTGTTCTCTATTGTGTGTAACCAGTAAAAACACATTTCAATTTTATTTCTATGGGATTAGGATATGTTTGGGAACATTTTGTGTTTAAATATGCGGGTAAAAGCTCACAAGCATTGTTTGAGTTATATATTGTATTGTATGTTTTTATGTATATAACGCCATTAATATGAAAGCGCTTCACAGGAGTGGTGCACGTCATCAAATGGGAAAGGTAATGGGTCATAAAATAAGTGATCCAGACAAAGAAGTAAGATAAAGGAAGAGAAGTCCCTGCTCTGAGGAGCTTACAATCTAATTGGTAGGTAGGGAGAGCGTTCAGAGACAGTAGTATTTGATTAGAAGCCAGTAGAGGAATTTCAGGAGGGGAAATGCAGAATCAGAGTTTAAAGAGTAGAGTGATTCTGGCAGCAGCGTTTAGGATAGATTGTAGGGAAGACAGGTGAAAGGCAGGAAGGCGGGATAGCAGGGGATTACAGTAATCAAGATGGGAGAGAAGGAGGGCCTGAATCAGAGTTTTAATAGTTAAGCAACAGAGGAACAGGTGTATCTTTGTGATATTGTGGAGGAAAAAAGCGACAGTTATAGAAATGTTTTGAATGAGAGAGGAGAATATGAGAGAGGAGTTGGGAGTGACCCTTAAGCAGCATGCTTGGGCTCCGGGATGGAAGATTCAAGAGTAATGTGGTAGGAGATAATAGGGTCAGGTTTGGGAGGAAGTATGAGGAACTCTGTTTTTGCCATGTTAAGTTTAAGGCAAAGGAGGGCCTTCCAGGATGAGATAACAGAAAGACATTCAGAAACTTAGGTTTGTACAGCAGGTGTAAGGTCAGGGGTTGAAAAGTAAATGTGTGTGTCGTCAGCATAGTGGTGATATTTAAACCCAAGAGATGTTAGTAGGTCACCTAGAAAGAGTGTGTAAAGAGAAGAGTGTGGTCCACAGAGGCAAATGCTTCAGAGAGGTGGAGTAATATGAGCAGAGTGTAATGACCTCTGTCTTTGGCAACATATAGGTCAGCAGTTATTTTAGTGAGAATTGTCTCCGTGGAGGGAGCAGTGCAGAAGTCAGATTGTAGAGGGTTAAGGAGGGAATGGGTGTTGAGAAAATGGAGCAAGCAAGAGAATACAAGAAAGTCAGTAGTTAGAAAGACAGGTAGGGTCAAGATTGCTATTTTTGAGTCATGGTATAACTGTTACATGTTTGAAGGAGAATAGAAATGTAGCAGATTAGAGGGAGAAGAGGAGGTTAACAGTGATGGTGACATTCTCTTCTGATACAGGGGAAAAAGAGTCTAGGAAAGCAGGAAGAGAGCAGGAAGCAAAGTAGGATAGGAGGAAACAGAGGGAATGTTCTGATGTATGGATTTCACTTTTTTCTTAAAATAGGCAGCAAAGTCCTGAGGTGAGATGAAGGAAGAGTTAGTGAGGGTTAGACTTGTGAGTGTTGATTAATGGAGAGAAGGAGGTTTGTTTAGCTTGAGAAAGGGCAGAATTGAAACAGGATAGCATAAATTTGTAGTGCAGGAAGTCTGTGAAAGTATGAGATTTCAAATAGAAGGCATTAAAAAGAACTGAGTGGAGGGAGAGAGCATGAGCGTGTGGGAGCTATTTGTGTGGTAAAAAGTTATATAACCTCAGCTATATAAAAGCCCGCTATTTAATTTTTGAGAGGCCATAAAACATGTAGTTCTTAGGGCTCTGGATAAAGCTCCATGTATCTAACTTTAAGCAAAAGTTCCAATCCAATTATTATTTTTCAGGAACAAGCTGGTGTGCCGTTATCTTATCTGTTCAGGGTCAATTGGCGAAACGCCCAGAAACAAGATGGCTTTTTGCCCGGGAACAAGTCTTATAAATTTTTTTTTTTCTTTAGTCAAATGTGGAGTGTCTTTAATAATATAAAGCTGATCATGTGCTCAGCACTGTGCAAAGAGATTATATTGCAAGACATTAGTGTGAAGTCTTATACAAAATCATTTGTTTATTAACGGAATATGTGATGTATGTTATAACTTTTAACCATTTATTTTTTCCAAAGGTGTCCATAAGCAGTGGTTATTGTCAAAAATTGCTGTGTAATCTAGAATGGGTTTGCCAGGAAGGGGTGAATTGGGAGTCACCTCTCATTTTTGGGTGTGTCTTGTGTATAGGGTTAAATACAGGGGATACATAGTTGCAAAAGTAGTTACATAAGTAAACAGGGTATACATTATATACAAGGCATTTCAAATTTTTTGCAGAATAGTTACAGTGGATTGTTTGGGTAAAATCCAGATGGGGATTGGCTAGGGAAATTTGTATGGGTAAAATAATTGCTTAATTAGGAGTGAATATTTTTTCCATGACTGTGGATAGTATTGGGAGAAGAGAGATTGGCCTGTAGTTTGAGACAGTGTTTTTTGTCCCTAACTTTTGAAGATTGGGACAAACTCTGACAGTTTTCCAGGTCTTAGGGATATGGCCTGCAGACAGGATGGAATTAACTATGGAAGCAATTAGTTTGGCAATGGCTGGGGCATCAAGTCTGAGGAACTTAGATTGTATCAAAGTCAGGTTCACATTGGCTACTTAGTTTTAATTTGAGGAACATTAATAGGGAATACCTCTGTCTATATGCGGATGCTAGGACAGGAGTAAACACATTGATACAAGAATTTATTCCTAGGTATAAATTATCTCCCTATGAGACACTTATGGGATGACTTATGACTATCAGCAGTCCAAAGGAACGAATTAAGGACCATGTTATTGGTAATAAAACAATAAGTCTTTTATGCAACTAATACATTTTTTGAGTCTCTCTAGGCAAAGTTGAAAGTGCACCTAATCGAGTCTGGGTTAATAGTCACATATTTCCTACGCAAGCATGCTCTTCATCCCAGATGACAAGGCCTATATAAACCACCACTACAGCAATTAAAGTGGCAGAGTTCTTATCTTGGACCCAAAGCACGTAAAGCTCGTTCCAGCTCCACCAAACGTTCCAGCTCCACCAAAGACCAAAGTCACCTAAAGCACAGCCGCATCAAGTTAACGTCTTGCCGAGTCAAAACTCTAACCGTTAACCAACGAGAAAAATAAGACACCAGGCTAAGGCCCGGTTTTATCAGAACATTTCTGTATTCAAAGACTCAATATTTTTATTTTTAGAGTCTGTTTAAGTTAGAAATGTATGATGTATGTACAATTGGGCCTTGATGGGAGGATTGGTTTCCTGTAAGCGTGGCTTGTGAAAGCTCTTGTATGTATTTTGGCAGTACTCATCACTCTCTATATATGTGTCATGTGCAGCAAAACTTTGATCCAGAAGTGTGTTGCACCTCCACCGAAAGGTCACCCAGGGGTGTGTGTCAGCCACTAGGAAAGGATCATAAGTCAGCCATTTTGACCATCGCAGACATTGTCTGCTCTGATATTCTAAGTGAATGATGTATGCAATGCGTGCAGGGGTGATGATCAGGCATCCGCTTCCACAGATACCAAACCCCCTCAATTCTCAGTAATAGAAGGTTGTGATGATTCTGAAAATATATGATGATAGAGATAGATGCCATTTCCTTTATCTAGCAACTGCATATCCAAAGACAGGTTGCTTGCATAAAATAAGGTTTTTAGTATTATGTGTATAATTTCTGTATTTTCCCATTTTTTTAAGGGAACCTCTTTAAAGGATGTATCACACACTAGGAACAAGAATCAATTTATGGGTCAAGTGTCTCCACCAACCAATGATACCTGTGTAAGAATATATGTTCAGTCAGATAACAATTTACAGGAAGGATGTGGCCTTAATTTTGCAGTTTTTAATTTCATCATTAAACCAAGAACAGGTTCAATTAGGCTTATGGCTTTACAAAACAGAATTGCTTTAGACTATGTTTTAGATTAAAAAAAGGGGCTTACAAAGGGAAGTGACAGAATATCACCCCTTGGGGTTAGGTGGATGGCTTAAATCACTTGGAGCAAAAAACTTATGAATGCTTTGGTGTGTTTGGGGGTGTTACTTGTTGTCATATATGTATGTGTCACGTGTTGCAGAGGTATGATCCACAAATTTCTACCCCCTCCTCCAATCTGATGCCACTCTTTGCAGATGCCAGAAACAGCTGTCCCTTGAAGAAAGAAGATGCCGATCACAGTTCAACTCCAAAAGACATGTTGGGGCCACAGCGCCTTACGAGACTATGACAGTGAAGGACACGTGCCCTTGTCCTCTGAGTTATACCAATGAGCAGTATCAGATGATGGAGCACCCCAGTATACAATACGAGTCTGTCTATGTGTCCCTGGACTATCATCATAAACTTAATTCTCAAAAGCGATGTTTTAAGAATAAAAAAGGAGGGAGTGACAAAGTGAGAATATGATGTAAGGAGGGGGGAGGTCTGACGTAAACAGCACTGGGATCTAAGCAGCCATTTTAAGTCAGCATACATCTTAGGTGCCTCATATTGTCATGTCTATTTGTCTGCACGAGTGTGGGTATGAAAGTTAGTTTAAAGACATTTTTTTCTTTTTCTGCTCCTGAAGTTTCAAATGATATTAAGCTGTTCAGCTAAGCCACAAGACCTTGAAGAGGGGAGAAAAGTACGAATGTTATGAAAATAAAATATAGATAACCAGAATGTCTCGCTTTCCGAGGGAGGTGCCCATGAAGTCCCGTATGTAGAGGAAAGGTCATCGGCCCGTATAAGGAATATTAGCTGAGTCATTTCATTTCTAATATGAATCTCATATTAATACAATTAACTCAATGTGTTCATGTTCATATTTTGTTTATCTTATATGCTTACATAGTGATGCACAAGCAACCTCGTTTAGGGGGCATGGGCTTAGTATTTTGTGTATAAATAAGGCCTGTATGCCACCATGTCGTTGGGGGAGTTTTATTTTGAAACTGCCTCCTACGTGTGCACGTACACTGCAATAAACTTATTTGTCATTCTGCAAAATGATCCTCATATTGATGTGTCTTATTTATCCATGCTTTTCACATTAGATAGCACGATAACGGTTATAAACAAAGCAGCCTGTAAGAACTGCATGGAGACACTGCGTCTCAATGCACAACTCTTACAGGCGATCGTGCTGTCCAAATATAATTTTTAATACTAGTGTACATGAGCAGCGGGTCTCCTGAGCTGAACCACATTGGTTTCAGGTCCGAGGACCCCCTACTTCAAGAGATACAGGCCCCGTTATGGGGTGCCGGTATCCCCTGCAGAATTTAAATGTGCTGGTCACGTGACGCGGGAGCTTTAAAATGCAGGGGATACTGACACCCCATAAAGGGGCCTGTATCTCCTGAAGTAGGGGGTCCTCGGACCTGAGACCAATGCGGTTCAGCTCAGGAGACCCCCTGCACATCTTTACTATAATTAAAAATACATTAAAGCAGCTTCATTACCTTAGCGGCTATCTGCTAAGGCAATGAAGGGGTTAAGACATAATAGCATGTTTATTGGGGACAATTCCCCCTAATGAACATTGCTATATACAACACACAGCTCAAGTAAACCATGTGACAGAGGCTTTGGGGAGAACGGATGTGACGTCATTTAAAGCCTGTCACATGGTACTTTAGCCAATAAGAGTTAGGATGTATTTCCCATGCACTGATTGGCTACTGTACCATGTTAGGCCGGCCATCTTTCTTTTCATGACGTCAACTTAAAGGCAATTGAAGAACAGCAATTTTGATTGGCTGTGCTTTCATTGCCTTTAAATGACGTCATCATTTTTTTTTGTCGGCTAAAGCACATGGTTTTCACGGCCCAATCAGGACCGTGAGAACCATCCCTCCCTCCTCCCCCTCCCCCCTCCTACCCCTTCCCCCTCCTCTTCCTTCCCCCCTCCTCACCCTCCCCCTGTCCTCCCCTCCTCCCCCGTCCTCCCCTCCTCCTCCTCCCCTCCTCCTCCCCACCCCCCTCCTCCCCCCTCCCACCTCCTCCCCCCTCCCACCTCTTTTCCACCCCCCCTCTCCCCCCTCCCCTCCCTTCCACCCCACTCCCCCCTCCCTTCCACCCCTCCTCCCCTCCTACCCCTCCCCCCTCCACTCCTCCCCCTCCTCCCTCTCCACCTTCCTCCCCTCCTTCTCCCCACCCACATCCTCCCCCCTCCCCCTCCCTACCAACCCCCTCTTCCCCCCTCCCCCTCCCTTCCACCCCCATCCCCCTCCCCCTCCCTTCCACCCCCCTCCCCCTCCCCTCCCCCCTTTCCCCCTCCCCTCCCGCCTCCCCCTCCCCCTCCCCCCTCCCCCTTCCCCCCTCCCCCTCCCTCCTCCCCCTCCTCCCCCCTCCTCCCCTTCCTCCCCCCTCCTCCCCTCCTCCTCCCTCCTCCTCCCCCTCCTCCCCCTCCTCCTCCTCCTCCCCTTCCTCCCCTCCTCCTCCACCCCTCCTTCCTTTCCTCCTCCACCCTCCTCCCCCTCCTCCCCCCTCCTCCCCGTCCTCCCCCCTCCTCCCCCTCCTCCTCCTCCCCTCCTCCCTCCTCCCCCTCCACCCTCCCCCTCCTACCCCTACCCCTTCCCCCTCCTCTTCCTTCCCCCCTCCTCCCCCTCCCCCTCCCCCTGTCCTCCCCTCCTCCCCCGTCCTCCCCTCCTCCTCCTCCCCCTCCCCCTCCTCCTCCCCCTCCTCCTCCCCCTCCTCCTCCCCCTCCTCCCCCCTCCTCCTCCCCCTCCTCCTCCTCCCCCTCCTCCCCCTCTCTCCCCCTCCTCCCCTCCCTCCCCCTCCTCCCCCTCCCTCCACCTCCTCCTCCTCGCCCCGTCCTCCCACTCCCCTCTCCTCCCACTCCCCCCTCCTCCCTCCTCCCTCCTCCCTCCTCCCAATCCAGTTGAGTTTCATTCTGACATTTCAGAGCAAATGTTTTGACTGCCCAGTTATTTCTGCTGAGGAGACTCTGAGAAGCAGGGAAATCTGCAGAAGACAACAGTACCATTGAAGAGAAACACTCTGCCCATTCAAATAAAGTCACACCAAATAAAGAAACATTTGGTGCATTTATATCCAAGTGCTACAATGTACCACTGTGTATTATTACAAACAATCTATAATGTGTGTTAGTCCTCCTCCCCCTCCTCCCCCTCCTCCCCCTCCTCCCCCTCCTCCCCCCTCCTCCCCCTCTTCCCCCCCTCTTCCCCTCCTTCCCCTCCTCCCCTTCCTCCCCCTCCCCCTCCCTCCCCCTCCCCCTCCCCCCTCCCCCCTCCTCCCCCTCCCCCTCCCCCCTCCCCCCTCCTCCCCCTCCCCCTCCCCCCTCCCCCCTCCTCCTCCCCCCTCCTCCCCTCCTCCTCCCCCCTCCTCCCCTCCTCCCCTCCTCCCCCCTCCCCCTCCTCCCCTCCTCCTTCCCCCTCCTCCTTCCCCCTCCTCCCCTCCTCCCCCCTCCCCCTCCTCCCCTCCTCCTTCCCACCCCCCTCCACCCCCCTCCCCCTCCCTTCCACTCCCCTCCCCCTCCCTTCCACCCCCCTCCCCCTCCCTTCCACCCCCTCCCCCTCCTCCCCCCTCCTCCCCCTCCTCCCCCTCCTCCCCCTCCTCCCCCTCCTCCTCCCCCTCCTCCCCCCTCCTCCTCCCCCCTCCTCCTCCCCCCTCCTCCTCCCCCTCCCCTCCCCCCTCCTCCTCCCCCTCCCCTCCCCCCTCCACCCTCCTCCTGCCTCCCCCTCCTTCCCCCTCCCACCTCCCCCCTCCTCCCCCTCCTCCCCCTTTTCCCTCTCCTCCCCCTCCTCCCCCTCCTCCCCCTCCTCCCTCCTCCTCCCCCTCCTCCCTCCTCCCCCTCCTCCCTCCTCCCCCCTCCTCCCCCCTCCTCCCCCCTCCTCCACTTCCCCCTCCTCTCCTCCTCCCTCCTCCCCCTCCTCCCTCCCCGCCCTCCCCCCCCTCCTCCCTCCTTGCTCCCTACCCTCCTCCCCATCTCCTCCTCTCCTCCCCTCCTCCCTTCCTCCCCTCCTCCTCCTCCTCCCCTCCTCCCCCTCCCCCCTCCTCCCCTCCTCCCCCTCCCCCCTCCTCCCCTCCTCCCCCTCCCCCCTCCTCCCCTCCTCCCCTCCTCCCTCCCCCTTCCCCCCTCCTCCCACTCCAGTTGAGTTTCATTCTGACATTTCAGAGCAAATGTTTTGACTGCCCAGTTATTTCTGCTGAGGAGACTCTGAGAAGCAGGGAAATCTGCAGAAGACAACACTACCATTGAAGAGAAACACTCTGCCCATTCAAATAAAGTCACACCAAATAAAGAAACATTTGGTGCATTTATATCCAAGAGCTACAATGTACCACTGTGTATTATTACAAACAATCTATAATGTGTGTTAGTCTCCAGAATCTCACTGATTAAGTGAGCATGAGAACACTGCTCTAAAAATGATTCACATCTAAACAGAAAACATCTCTGATATGAAATCACACAGGATGCCAGCAGCTTCTGCTGTTCTACTTACTGGCTGCGGAATCAGTCATTTGTGTTGTGTAAGCTCGCCTTCTGTTTCTGGTCTCAGTTCATCCTGATTCAGTGTGTGTATATATATATATATATATATATATATATATATATATATATATATATATATATATATAAAATCACATACGGCATACCTGTGAGCACGTGACCTGCATATGAGACAAGGGTTAATACTCTGCTCGCAAGCGCTCCCACTATTCATCCCCACAAAGGTCCCTCAAATGGACATCTCTCCTTAATCCGTCCCAATATATCACCTTTCATGAACAGCACACAAGTGGGCACGTGACTTAGATATGCAGTCAGGGTTAATACACACCTTTCTCCTATGCAAGGTACCTCCAATGAGCGAATATTAACCCCTTATTCAATGGCAATCATATCTACAAGCTGCAACCATCCGAGAAATGCAAATAAAAGATGTAATATTAATATTTGCAAGGATCCCAGGTCCCTGTTTATGATAGAAAAAACTATGCACTTTAACACACAAAAATACTTTGTAGCAAAATGTGTCCGAAAATGTAAATACTCTCTCCAGATTGTGTACAGTAACAGTTCATTCGGAGCCAAAAGCATCACTAATTAAATGTTTTAATATATATAAAAATGCAGTGCTTACATTACAGAAAAGGGATTACAAGAACATACAATTACAATAAATGCAGAACAGTTTCTCAAAATAAACAGATATAACATAAAAGAAAACCCTATACAATACATTACCCAAATGCCGTAGGTGTTCTCCTAGAGAGTTCACTAGCACAGAAAGAGAAATCACGTGTTTGGTCCTAAATGCACCTCTGTTAAAATCTGATTTTCATAATCTTTGCTAAGTCTTAAAAATATTCTTTCCCCTGGAAACAACATAAGCCGACCCCATGATGAATCGGCTGCAAAACCGACAGTTTTATGACAGAGGAATAAAAAACCTTTACAAACAATGTTTGAATCCTGTCTCAATATATAAACGCCATCATAACTTTCCTTAACTAATACTTACACATGTGAGTCACAGCAAAACATTCAGACACTCATGGCGGACGCGACAAGACCATCTTACCCGTAAATCTGAGCGACAAATGAATATCTGTCCCTTAGGACCTCTTAAACATGCAGTGTGTGTGATGTCAGAACTGTGACGACTCAGGACATTCCTTCCCCTCCTTGTCCCTCTCTCCCATCTCCTGTTGCCCCTTCTACTCCTTCCCACTCCTCTCCTTTGCCTTCCACGTCTCTCCCCTTGCCACAGCGCATTCCCCGCAGGTCTCGCATACCCACGCGGTCCCTCATCCTCCCCGCTCCCTCTCTCCCGCGGTGCCCGCATTACCTTCCCCCGTGGTGGCATCCGTCCCGTTGCCTCCTCCCTCCGTGGTGCCCGCGGCACGGCGTTCCGTGCGCCTGGTGACGCGACCGGTGCGTATGCTCTCTCAGCCCGCGATGGGCACGCGCACACGCTCCTCCGCTGGTCTCCCTGATCCACCTGCTCCCTCCTCCCTGCCTCTGCATGCCGTCTCGCGGTCGAAGGTCACACGCGCGTTCCCCTTCTCTGGGCTTCGTACTCCTCCTGCGTCCTTCCTTTGCTCCGTGCGGTCCCTCTCTTTGTTGCACCATGTGCATGCACATCCCCAGCTTACAGAGGGCACGCACACATGCTCTTCTTATCCTGATCCCCATGTCTCCGCCTCCCAAGCCCTCCAGGCCATTCCCCTGACTGCCCCTTCTGTCTCCTCCTTTTCTCTCCCTGTCCTATCCCTGTCGTCTCCCACTTCTCTCTCTACTCCTCCCCTCTCTCCTATTGTTATGCCCTCTTTTATAACCCCTGTCTGTCCACTTCTTCCTCACTCAGAGTTCCTGTTTCCCTGTGTGTACCTGACCTATGCTGTGCTCCCTCTGTGTTCCTGTTGTTTCCTGCTCCTGTGTTATTTTGGATTTCCCTGGCTTTGACCCCTGCTTGTCCTGGACTACTCTGCTCTCTGGTATCCCTTGAACCCTGCTACGCATACTACTTCATTTACCTCTGGCTTCCTAGGACTTGGCTTATACTCTGACGATTCTAACCTCTGGACTCCTGGACATTGGCACATGGACACGACTACTCCTACGGACATTCCCAAGCGTTGCAAGTATAACTAACAACTCTTCCAACAGGCCCAGTAACGCCATACCACACTCTGGGCTTGCTCCCACTGCTGTGGGTGTGTGGTATCATACCGTCCCCACCTCAGTACTGGGGTCTAGCCAGGTCTGCGGGCATACAGGCGTGACAAGAACACGCCACTCTGTGACACGATTACAGATTTCTAACTCTTATTATGCAGAGGAGATGACGTCACATGATATTCTCATTTTTAATAAAGTCCCTCTTAGGTTGAATACTTCCTTAGCCACGCCCCCTGAACCGTGCTGAACCGCTAGAGAATGCTTTGCCGGAAGCCCTAACAGGATCCTGATTATAAAGTTGTCAGGAGAGCCATATTTTATTCCCACCTCTAGCAAAACAGCTTCCCTTATCTCGAGACTCTATCAGCTCCATACCACTCATAGGGCACTTTTAGTGGGCCATACAGAATAGCCCCCTGCCCCCAAATTAAGCTCACTTTGAAATGCAGCACCCACTCATGTCAAGCCTGGACCTGTCTTAAACCCAATATATTGTATTTTAAATCCAAGTTCTACCTTTTTTAACCCCTGAAGCACCAGATTTATTAAAATACATAATATCTTATGACATTATCTTGACTATATATAGATATACATACATACATACAGTACATATGCACACGCACACACGCACACATTAGGAGGAATGCAGGAGGCACAAGGATTGTTCTTCTTGAGACTTAAACCTTCAGCCTTATGCCAGCTATTACGGTTTACAGCCATTTCATTTTAATGATGACTGTAAATATTTTTTTCAGGAACAACAGTAATAATAGAGAGCAATAATACTCAACGTGTATGGTTAGAATCTGGCCACAATTATATTTTGTATTTCAATGTAATTGTATTTCTAATTTTATTTAAATAATTAAGAATTACCATGCCATTTGATGTAAGAAAGATACAGTAGTTCATTGTTGCCAGCTATGCTTGTTATAAACTTTGTTCAGAAATACAATCAGATACCTATATAGTTTTAATTCATATGTTATCATAATGAAAATTGTGACCGTGTGACCACAGTTTCTCGTTTTAGTGTGTTTACCTGTCCACATGGTCTAATGACCAATCTCACAATCTTTCCTTAACTCAAAGCTCCTTATTCCTATTTCCCACAGATTCATCTTGCATTTGGAGTATGAGTGGGAGCAGGGAATAATTGTCCAGCAGAGAAAGTGGTGGGAACTTTTCTGTGTTTATTACGGCAACACCCTGTTCCTCCTGCATTTCCCCAGTAATATGGAATCCCAGCACAGGCAGGTTTTCAGAACTGGTTTCCAGTACTGGTTTCCATACACTCCCATATATGTCTTATTATGTCCTATTAGTGAATTAGATCTCACCTTAGTTTACAGACAGCCACAGATCTGTTCCACCAGTGTCACCCTACATTGTATACCATGTTCCTCTATCTCCCTCAAATGTTTAATGTTAATGACCAAGAGTCTCAACACTAATGTGTGATATATCCGCAGCTGTTTGTTGTGTTACATGTTACATCTTCAGTTATCATTTTAAAAATGATAATTTTTTGAGGATACATTTCTTGATACAATATGTCAATGAGTTTACCAGTAATGCATATCTTATTATATTTCATGTTATATGTCTAATGTCCTTTTTAGTTTTAGCATTTAGTTTAGAACTGCTGTTAGCTATTCTTCCTAAAATATTAAACCTCACAGACATGTATATGACATCAGCCCCTGAGTTTATTCTGTATATTGTTCTCTTATTGGTTTGAAACTCTGCTGATGGTATTTGGCCTAAATACGATTTTTGAATCAGCATTTTACTGCTGAAATAATTCGATTTTTTTTGTCCAATTATGTCAAATGATTCCATGTTAAAGATAAGGAGCAGTTTGTGCAAGTGGAAGGGGCAGCTGTTGGCATACAGTATGTAATAGTACTGTATGGGTCATCTCCATGATACCTGGCTATTGTACATCAACCAAAGCACTCTGTAACATAACCCATCAGCCTGTATTCAAGAGAGCGGCAAGTCAATAGATGGATGTACAGTATAATTCTAAACGAAATGAGTTTGTATAATTAGATTGTGGGAGGAATTAAATGCCTGTGCCGTGTGTGTTTAACTGTAAGAAATAACGCATGATTGATGTGATTTAGTTTGTGTCTTCGGTGGTTTCATAGTGCAGTCAAAGCTCATTTTAAGAAACATTCATATCCTCTAATAAGATACATTAAGCAGAGAGGTCTGAATAGAATGTATCAATGCTTCATATATGACTTGTTGAAATTAACCTTGTTAGCGTTCAGTGAAGCAAATGATGAAAAAGGGAATAAAAAGAGAAATATTTTCAATTACCTGTTATATATCATAATTTAAACCAAAAGCACAAAAGGACATGGATAGATAGCACTGCAAATACAGGAGAATAAGAGAAGCAGTTATATCTAATTTTCCTTCGAAACCAACAACACCAACTGTGTAAAAATAGCAGCTGTGGCTAAATAACCAAAGGTGTCCTCAGCACTGACATGGGAAAAGTACAGTGTACATGGGCCCCACCAGGGCCCCAAGGAAACGAGGTGAGTAAAACATCACATCTAATTAGACAAGCATTTGAAGATATCACAATCCATCATACAAAAAGGGAAAAAAATCATAAGCATCTGAAAAAAATATATCAAATAGAAGACAAAGAAGAAAACGGAAAAACAATACTTAACACAAAGTTTATAGCAACAAAGTACATGTGAATGTGCAAAGGAAGTGTGTGGGACATGACATCAAAGGAAAGTGTGTGGGACATGGCATCCAAGGAAAGTGTGTGGAACATGGCATCAAAGGAAAGTGTGTGGAACATGACATCCAAGGGAAATGTGTGGGACATGGCATCCAAGGGAAGTGTGTGGGACATGACATCCAAGGGAAGTGTGTGGGACATGGCATCCAAGGAAAGTGTGTGGGACATGACATCCAAGGGCAATGTGTGGGGCATGGCATCCAAGGAAAGTGTGTGGGACATGGCATCCAAGGAAAGTGTGTGGGACATGGCATCCAAGGAAAGTGTGTGGGACATGACATCAAAGGAAAGTGTGTGGAACATGGCATCAAAGGAAAGTGTGTGGAACATGACATCCAAGGGAAATGTGTGGGACATGGCATCCAAGGGAAGTGTGTGGGACATGACATCCAAGGGAAGTGTGTGGGACATGGCATCCAAGGAAAGTGTGTGGGACATGACATCCAAGGGCAATGTGTGGGGCATGGCATCCAAGGAAAGTGTGTGGGACATGGCATCCAAGGAAAGTGTGTGGGACATGGCATCCAAGGAAAGTGTGTGAGACATGATATCCAAGGGAAGTGTGTGAGACATGACATCCAAGGGCAATGTGTGGGACATGGCATCCAAGGAAAGTGTTTGGGACATGGCATCCAAGGAATGTGTGTGGGACATGATATCCAAGGAAAGTGTGTGGAACATGGCATCAAAGGAAAGTGTGTGGGACATGGCATCCAAGGAAAGTGTGTGGGACATGGCATCCAAGGAAAATGTGTGGGACATGGCATCCAAGGAAAGTGTGTGGGACATGGCATCCAAGGGAAGTGTGTGGGGCATGGCATCCAAGGGAAGTGTGTGGGACATGGCATCCAAGGGAAGTGTGTGGGACATGGCATCCAAGGAAAGTGTGTGGGACATGACATCCAAGGGCAATGTGTGGGGCATGGCATCCAAGGAAAGTGTGTGGGACATGGCATCCAAGGAAAGTGTGTGGGACATGGCATCCAAGGAAACTGTGTGAGACATGATATCCAAGGGAAGTGTGTGAGACATGACATCCAAGGGCAATGTGTGGGACATGGCATCCAAGGAAAGTGTTTGGGACATGGCATCCAAGGAATGTGTGTGGGACATGATATCCAAGGAAAGTGTGTGGAACATGGCATCAAAGGAAAGTGTGTGGGACATGGCATCCAAGGAAAGTGTGTGGGACATGGCATCCAAGGAAAATGTGTGGGACATGGCATCCAAGGAAAGTGTGTGGGACATGGCATCCAAGGGAAGTGTGTGGGGCATGGCATCCAAGGGAAGTGTGTGGGACATGGCATCCAATGGTAGTGTGTGGGACATGGCATCCAAGGAAAGTGTGTGGGATATGGCATCCAAGGGAAGTGTGTGGGGCATGATATCCAAGGAAAGTGTGTGGGACATGACATCCAAGGGCAATGTGTGGGACATGGCATCCAAGGAAAGTGTTTGGGACATGGCATCCAAGGAAAGTGTGTAGGACATGATATCCAAGGAAAGTGTGTGGAACATGGCATCAAAGGAAAGTGTGTGGGACATGGCATCCAAGGAAAGTGTGTGGGACATGGCATCCAAGGAAAATGTGTGGGACGTGGCATCCAAGGAAAGTGTGTGGGACATGGCATCCAAGGAAAGTGTGTGGGACATGGCATCCAAGGGAAGTGTGTGGGACATGACATCCAAGGGAAGTGTGTGGGACATGGCATCCAAGGAAAGTGTGTGGGACATGGCATCCAAGGGAAGTGTGTTGGACATGGCATCCAAGGAAAGTGTTTGGGACATGGCATCCAAGGAAAGTGTGTGGGACATGATATCCAAGGAAAGTGTGTGGAACATGGCATCAAAGGAAAGTGTGTGGGACATGGCATCCAAGGAAAGTGTGTGGGACATGGCATCCAAGGAAAGTGTGTGGGACATGACATCCAAGGAAAGTGTTTGGGACATGGCATCCAAGGAAAGTGTGTGGGACATGATATCCAAGGAAAGTGTGTGGAACATGGCATCAAAGGAAAGTGTGTGGGACATGGCATCCAAGGAAAGTGTGTGGGACATGGCATCCAAGGAAAGTGTGTGGGACATGACATCCAAGGAAAGTGTGTGGGACATGACATCCAAGGAAAGTGTGTGGGACATGACATCCAATGAAAGTGTGTGGGACATGACATCCAATGAAAGTGTGTGGGACAGGGCATCCAAGGAAAGTGTGTGGGACATAGCATCCAAGGAAAGTGTGTGGGACATGGCATCCAAGGAAAGTGTGTGGACATGACATCCAAGGAAAGTGTGTGGGACATGGCATCCAAGGAAAGTGTGTGGGACATGGCATCCAAGGAAAGTGTGTGGGACATGGCATCCAAGGGAAGTGTGTGGGGCATGGCATCCAAGGGAAGTGTGTGGGACATGGCATCCAATGGAAGTGTGTGGGACATGGCATCCAAGGAAAGTGTGTGGGATATGGCATCCAAGGGAAGTGTGTGGGACATGATATCCAAGGAAAGTGTGTGGAACATGGCATCAAAGGAAAGTGTGTGGGACATGGCATCCAAGGAAAGTGTGTGGGACATGGCATCCAAGGAAAATGTGTGGGACGTGGCATCCAAGGAAAGTGTGTGGGACATGGCATCCAAGGAAAGTGTGTGGGACATGGCATCCAAGGGAAGTGTGTGGGACATGACATCCAAGGAAAGTGTGTGGGACATGACATCCAAGGCAAGTGTGTGGGGCATGACATCCAAGGAAAGTGTGTGGGGCATGACATCCACGGGAAGTGTGTGGGGCATGACATCCAAGGGAAGTGTGTGGGGCATGACATCCAAGGAAAGTGTGTGGGATATGACATCCAAGGAAAGTGTGTGGGACATGACATCCAAGGGAAGTGTGTGGGGCATGACATCCAAGGAAAGTGTGTGGGATATGACATCCAAGGAAAGTGTGTGGGACATGGCATCCAAGGCAAGTGTGTGGGACATGGCATCCAAGGAAAGTGTGTGGGACATGGCATCCAAGGAAAGTGTGTGGGACATGGCCTCCAAGGAAAGTGTGTGGGACATGACATCCAAGGAAAGTGTGTGGGACATGGCATCCAAGGAAGTGTGTGGGACATGACATTCAAGGAATGTGTGTGGGACATGGCATCCAAGGAAAGTGTGTGGGGCATGGCATCCAAGGGAAGTATGTGGGACATAATATCCAAGGGTTGGAGTAAATGAAATAACAAGAGGAGGCGTTGTACAAAACTCACTGGTGGGACAAGGGTAATGCAAGAACAAAGGGTAACTAAAAGAGCAATATACTACATAAAGGAAAGGAAATAAGGGGGGCAACACTTCTGGGAAACCCCTTCCATTGGCCTGTTTCCACTGATCCCTAACAGACCATGGTACTTCACTTAGAGGCCTTCAGAACATAGTCTGTTGCTGTGCGAGTCCTCGGTCCCTCTCTCGGTCAGTGAGAGCGGTCAGTATCTCTTCAGGACCTTTACAGCCGCATTCTGTGTTCTGAAGGCCTCTAAGGAAGTGCTATGATCCATTAGGGAGAAAGTCCCAATAAATAATCATAGTATTAATCAGTATTGTAATTGTAAATAACAATACTGATTAATTATTTGATTATTTAATGTGCACATAAGAACAGAAATATATCTGGGACTTTCTCCTCATTGTCTTGTTTTTTTAATCTATTTAGGGCACTCACACTTTTATTTCATTTTTTTGTCAGTTTAAATGGCACTGAATTAACCCTAGACACTAAGAAATATGATGCATTTAGCGCAGGTACCAGCTAAAATGGAGGTAACCTTGACCGGGATAGCAGGTTTAATAATTTCTTGATCAAAAGATGCAACTAAATGATTTGTTAAAAGACTTAGGATCCAAATATAGAATTTCACAAATAAATTGCAAACTAATTTGGGAGAAGCGCAGGGTTTGTGTGTTTGTTTTCCATCTATTTAATGCAACCTCATTCAAACCATCACAAAGTGTGTTTGCTGTACAGTATTTAATACAAACAAAAGTGTCATGTACATTAGTATGCAGCATTGTCATCATTTGACAAAGAGAATGACCCTCCTCCCTCACAGCACCTACCTTTCTGGTCCATCTCCAGACACGTTCAGTCACGGAACACAAGGAAAATCCTCCCAACCTGCTTGAGATTGCAATTTAATGCACGTAAAATAGCAAGTTAAAATGTCACAGGACAGTAAAAGCTGGTGTGTGAACAAAAGAAACTGCAGCTTACTGTATAATTATTAAGTGCTATGAGCAGCATCACATTCACCTCCAGCTTCTAGAATCAGCTGGCAAAGTACATTACAAGCAAATGCCTCCTTTTGGAGCAGGGAACTGCGTGAACCTTATAGAGGAATCAAACTGCATCATTATTTGGTGGCTACCTTTTGTATCCCAACTTGTAGACCTCAATTCAATCTAATTGGTTTTCAGTGCAGTGGAAGATGTTTCTAAGACAAATGCTTGTCATGATTTATTATTATAGAAACTCATTATTTTTAATGAGCAATTTTATTGCATTTTGTTCCAAGCAGAACAAGGCATAATTGTATG
The DNA here is from genome assembly GCF_040206685.1 of Ascaphus truei. Classification (NCBI taxonomy): domain Eukaryota; kingdom Metazoa; phylum Chordata; class Amphibia; order Anura; family Ascaphidae; genus Ascaphus; species Ascaphus truei. The sequence continues at coordinate 116,254,778 of NC_134489.1, read as the reverse complement.
GATGCAGAAAATGTCATTACACCTCAGTGGCAACGTGGCGTTCTGTTAGAGCTCATGGAAAGGGTCAGTAAGGTTAAAGAAAATTGCCCTAAAAACTTCAGGATAATCTCCCAGATGACTATTTAAGCCTAATGCTGCCTTTTACAATGATGTTCTTTGGGTCACTCACAATTACCTTCCCAGTATTATTTCCTAGTAAAAAAACAAAGACGGGGAAAAGCATATTATTAGGATACAAAGCAATTCATGATTATCTTGTCTTATTGTTACATAATAAATCTTACAAATTCTACAGCAGAAGTTATATAATGTAAAGAGGATCCGCTGCAGAGATTAAAACTCACACAATATAGTTGGATTAGAGAGATATATGAAGGATTATCTCACCCCTAAAATGTTTGTAATAGAGTCCACTAAGGGGGGAATAAGTTTCCCTGGTAATGCCTGGACATAGGCATATTACCTCTGTGCTGCAGTCACGAGACACAGAGGTCACACTGCCTCAGAGTTATTGTAACACCTTCCTCTCAGGAGAACAGCAGGCCTGGGAACAGAAAACATTGGGATGATCCATTCAGTCGTCAATCACAGCAGCATGAAAAAGAGATCAATATTAACCCTTTAAATGTTTGGATTTACTAACCTCCGATTTGATTTATTACATTGCAATCTCTCGCTATCTGCCATTGACTTCAACAGTAACGGTGCGATAACTGGTATCAGAGATTATTGAATCTCCCATTGCGTCTCAGTGGAAGTTCCTGGCAGTAAGAGGAAAGAGTTTAATGCATGTGTAATAAGAAACCAAGATTTAGGAAGTCAAGGAGGAAAGAAAGCATTAAAAGCTCTACTGGGATATAGCAATATTGTTATTCCGGTGTGTTGGCAGTGGTAGAAGAGGTGGTATATGGGGTAGGTGCCCAAAGGAAGGTTGTTAGACCACAGAGGAGGACGGTGGGGGGGTTATCCTCATGCCTGCCTCTTAGTCAAGGGGGGTGAGTGGTGCTGTATAAGAACGGTATTAAGCCATTTGGCGCCTGTGCTATGCATCGGTAGAGTCAGGCATCATATGGGTCACAGTATTTTCTGCCATAGGGTTTCTTATAGATTTTATCATATAACGCTATGTTATGACAGGATAATATCTCCTCCAGCACCCACCATTGCATCGCTAGTGGTAATTTTTAATGCAATGTTAATTACTTAGGCCATAAGATTGAGGCAAAAATGTGCATTCTTTTTTACTGGGTGAGATAGTAACTCCAAATTAAGGAGTTTGATTACTCCTGGCCAAAGTGCTTCATACAGTAACTAAAATATAGCATGCATAGAATGTTAAAGTCCCTGCCCCAAGGAGCTTACAATCTTTAGTTTTGTTAGCTGAGGCACAGGGAGATAACGTGACATGCCAAAAGTCACAGGGAGCTGACACCAGGGTTGGAACTGGGTGCCCCTGTGGAATGGGCAATTGTCATTGTTTTCATTGTCAGTGAGAAATATAATTGAATATAAATGAATGATGGTGAGTATCCAATCAAAACCCTCTACTGGTTAAGAGGAATCATAGAGTATAAAAGACATACAATATAATACAATAGCCATATACA